>NC_051334.1:83537772-83695812 GCF_015220235.1 Choloepus didactylus | reverse complement strand
GTTTCTAGGGAAGGCTTGGGGAAGTCGTGAGTCAGGTTAGAAACTGCGAGAGGAATTAGGATAGAGAGTCAAAATAGGATTACTTACCTTAATAGTTTTGTCAATGAAAAACCTGAGCTGGCAGAGGCAGGATCCCGTGTAAAGTTTCTCAGGTGGACTGTGCCCTCTGACCCAACATCCAAGACAACGGAGAGCCATTGTTGATTATCAAGGACCACTCTGAGGATGTGGGCCCTTGGCTCATCTCCCACTTCCCTCTTGAACTCAACTTACCACAGGTTCATGTTTCTCACTTCCCTCTTGAACTCAACCTTCAGTCTTTCTGAGCTACTTTCAAATTCCCCAAAGCTGTTTTATGTCCAGCCCCCGTCTCAAACAGTCCCGTCCTCTCTCTCTTCAACCACAAATCTCACAATAAGTATCACTAAAGCATACTTTATCCCCAGCCCTACATAACCTCATCCTACCCACCATCACTGCTGACCACTCTCCCACCCATCCCCTGCTTGACACCACAGCCTCTTCCCCAACCCTCCTTGGACCTCATCACTTTCTCCACCGCTCCCACCCTGTGCCTAAAGTTTAGTTAGGAGTTATTCCTATGGACTCCCAAAGCATCTGAGCTTACCTCTATTATACCACTTGCCACAGCATAATAAAATTTCTGGTTTACTTTCATGGTGTGTGGCTGGGTCTTCTTCATCCTTATGTTCCCAGCTCATAGTGTGCTCAGAGCATAGCAGGCACTTAATACATGTTTGTTGAATAAATGAGTGCATAAGCACTATGTCTAATTCATTATGCTTTTAGTTTTCACTAAACTCCAGAACAGGAAAGCAAATACAGGTAAATGTCAGTATTTTATTTTACACAACAGTAGACACAAAGGGAGGACAACTAGAGGTCAGTGGTTTTGTGTTTATTTGTTTCTGCTGTGTGTATTGTTATTTAACTCCTGTAGGCAGGCCATTTTACTGATTAATTCAAGCTGCCAAGAAACAGTTTGACACATATGTCAAGAACAAACTGAATTAACTCATTTGCCCTCCACCACATCATAGAACAAAATGTAAATATTACCAATACATTTATGCAGCCATCTTAACTTTTATACTGAAACAAGACAGAGATGATTTCATTTATAAACACTGATCATGAACCTAATCCAGCCATATATTAAAAGGAAGGAAATATTATTAGAACTGGAACAAATAGCAAGCACAACATATACTCCGTAACCCACCGCTGCCCAACTTCTGAATTGGGGGCCCAGTGCCCATTTCCCTGGGGCCCTTTTTACTAATGCAACCCAAATGAAGAGATATATCTTCCTCTTCAGAGGTACTTCACACGGTACCAAAGAAGAGCATGGCAGTTGCCTCACATGTGGCTCTGGCCTCCTCATCTTCAACAGCCTCCCTATATTGCTCTGGCCAGTCCTGTGGTCGCTTTCTGTAAAGCCTGGCCATATACTCCAAGGCTTTCATTTGGTGGTTTCAAGGTGAGCTCGAGGACCCCACAGAAGCTCATATTCAACTGGATTAGAATAGGACAGTGGCCTGCATTCCAGGTAACGCTGTCTCATAAGCTTACAGGTGATGGCATGCTTTCTCCCTACATCTACTCCAAATCTCCGAAGTAAGTTCCAGATGTTGGCTTCTTTGACATGGTTGCCCATCAGAAAGATTAAACCCAGGACTGGCATCACATATTCTTGAGTGGGTCTGCCCAGGCTCTCTAGCATCATTTGCTCTTCTTCTGATTCTGGTTGTTGGATGAGAAGGTAGATGTGCTCACTGGTATCAACCTCA
Organism: Choloepus didactylus; assembly: GCF_015220235.1. Taxonomy (NCBI): domain Eukaryota; kingdom Metazoa; phylum Chordata; class Mammalia; order Pilosa; family Megalonychidae; genus Choloepus; species Choloepus didactylus. The sequence continues at coordinate 83,694,001 of NC_051334.1, read as the reverse complement.
ATCAGACAAAACCCATAGAATAGGTCAAGGATTAGAGTAGCTCGACTGAGGATATTCGAGAACACGTCCTCAAATTCTTTGCCAGCGTAAGCCAATAGCTCATCCTGATGTATAGGGAGCAGCTCCTCGGTGACATTAATGGCCAACTGGACCAAATCATTTGCCTTATCATTCATAATATCCTCTGACCAGAACTCTAAGCCAGCAGCCTGGCTTCTTTCTTTGGCCCTGTCAGCCTCCAGGGCCTTGTTATATTCCTCTGGTCAGCTCCAGGGTTCTTCATCATGGGCCTCTGCCACAAACTTCAGGGCTTCCATCTTTGTGATTTCCCTGTGGGCTCTAGAGCCCCATAAGAACTCAAATTCGAGGGGATTAGTGCCATACACTGGCCAGTACTCCAAGAACTGCATGCACACGAAGTCAGTAGTGAGGAGGTTCCTTGTGTTCACCAAGAGGTTGTTGATCCTCTGGGGATCATCCAACACACCAATCTTTAGCAGCAGGTCCCAAATGGAGGCCTCTCTTGCCCGGTTGCCATTCAGGAGGATGTGGCCCAGGACAAGGGCCAAGAGACCTGCCTTGGGCATGTCCAAGGACTCTGCCTTCAGGTGGATGGTCTGAGGACCCTGTTTGCTGTTCAGATTGTAGGTGTGGGCCTGGGGATCAAGAACCCTAAGATTCAATCCAAACACTCGATCCAGGTGAGCAGAGGCTCGTCTGAGGATCTCAGGGAACTGATCTGAGTATTCTCTGAGGAACTCCAGCATCTCTGTCTGCTGGATGGACCCCGCGATTTGGCTTTTCATTTGCATGAAATTCACCAAAGCAATCGACCTGTCTTCCAGAGGGTCGTGGACCTTGAGCGCCCCCAAACGTCGGGACTGCTCGTCGATCAGGACATCGAGGTTGTTTGGGCCCCGAGCGGCCTGAAAAGGACTGGCACCCTGAAGTTCGATTGGGACCTGGGGGTCGCTGGGTCCCTGGGGGGTGTCGAGGAGTACCATAAAGGTGGGGGACCCAGAGGCGTTAGGAGCCTGCATTTCACCCCGGCAGTCCCTGTAATCTGCAGTGGTCTCTGCACTGCAGTGGTGCTCATTCTTGCTTACAGGAGACATGGTTCCAAGAGAAAGGAGCGGAAACTGGAGGTCGGCGATCAGTGGCAGAGAGAACGATAAGCGTGTCTATACCTCTGCACAAAGCTGAAGCCGGAGACCTAGCAGCTGGGCGGATCTGGAGTGAGAGCTGGTGAGAAGACTGATCTTCCAACTCGAGCGCCAGCAGGGCAAAGTCCGCAAGCGTCAGAGTACTCAGCTTTGCCGCAGCCTACGCAGGCGCAGTCGAGCTGTGCGACGGAGGTGACCCCGCCCCGCCCCCAGGCCCCCACTCCTACCCTCAACCTCTGCCAGGCAGGCGAGCTTGGTTGACGTAGTTGCTGCTGAAGTCGAAGTTGTCAGAGAAAAGAATTCAATAAAGAGGGTTAACAAACAGGGATAAAGCAAAGGGGTCAAGGCATGGGAGTGTCAAATGAGGCTCCATTTGAAGTTTTTCTGTGGGGTATAAAGCGCTATGCTAATAAGCAGTAGAAGATTCGGAGAGGAGAGGAGAAAAGGATGAGGAGGATGCTAATGATGAAAATTATGTTACTAATCCATTAATTCATCCACCTACTCAACAGATATTTCTTGAGCACTTGCCACATGCTAGGCACGGTGCTGGGTACTAGGGCTACATCACAGGACAAACATAATGTTGGTCCCTTTCCGTGTGGCGCTTACAGCCTGGGACCAGTTGAGATAATGATACTTGCTCCGGTCCCTGCTTTCAAATTTTGGGTGTATATACCAAGAAGAAGCATTCTAAAGTCATACGGTAATTTTATGTTTAACTTTCCAAAAACCACAGTGGCTGCACGGCTTCACAATCCCACCAACCACCAACCATGTATAGGAGTTACAATTCTTCAGCATCTTCACCAACACTTATTTTCTGTTTTTTTTTTTTTTTTTTTTTTTTTAAGTAATAGCCAATCCAGTGGATGTGAAGTGGTATCTCATTGTGGTTCTGATTTACATCTCCTTAATGGCTAATTATGTTTAGCATCTTTAATGTCCTTACTGACCATGGAGACATGTCTATTCAAGTACTTGGCCCATTTTTTTTTTTATTAAGAAGTCATGGGTTTACAGAACAATCATGCATCAAGCACAGGATTCCCACACACCACCCTATTACCAACACCTTGCATTGGTGTGGACAATGAGTTACAATTGATGACAGCACATTTTTAAATTGTACTATTAACTATAGTCCATGGTTAAACTTAGTGTTCACTGTTTGTGTAGTGTATTTACATGGATTTTCTTTTAATTTTATTCTAATATTTCCTGTTTTAACCACATTTAGATATATATTTCAGTGCTGCTAATTACATTCCCAATGTTGTGCTACCATCATCAGCATCTATAAACAAAATATTTCCATCATTCCAAATAGATATCTTATACATTTTAAGCCTTAACTTCCCATTCCCTATACCCACCCACTCCCTTGGTATACTATATTCTAGATTCTGACTCGATGAGTTTGGTTATTCCCTTGGTAACCTATATTCTAGATTCTAACTTCAAATCAGTGAGATCCTACAGTTCTTGTCCTTCTGTGTCTGGCTTATTTCACTCACCATGATGTCTTTAAGTTTCATCCATGTTGTCACATGCATCGTGACTTTGTTTCTTCTTACAGCTGCATAACATCCCATTGTATGTATATACCACATGTTTTTTACCCAGTCATTGGTTGATGGACACTTGGGTTGCTTCCATCTTTTGGCAGTTGTGAATAATGCTGATATGAACGTTGATGTGCGAATATCTGTCCGAGTCCATGCTTTCAATTCTTTTTGGGTTGCTGAGTCAAATGGTAACTCTATACTTAAGCTTTCTGAGGAACTGCCAAACTGTCTTCCACAGAGGCTGCATCATTTTACATTACCACCAGCAATGAATGAGTGTTCCTATTTCTCCACATCCTCTCCAACGTTTGTTATTTTCTGTTTCTTTTTTTTTTAATGGCAGCCATTCTAATGAGTGTGACATGGTATCTCATTGTGATTTTGATTTGCATTTTCCTGATGGCTACTGATGTTGAGCATCTCTTCGTGTGCTTTCTGGCCCTTCGTATATCTTCTTTGGAGATATGTCTATTCAAGTCTTTGGCCCATTTTTTAAATTGGATTGTTGTCCTTTTGTGTTTAAGTTGAAGGATTCTTTGTATATTCTAGATATTAAACCTTATCCGATATGTGGTTTCCAAATATTTTCCCTCATTATGTAGGTTGTCATTTTACTTTAATGATAAAGTGCTTTGTTGCAGGATAATATCTCTATGATGAATCTGAAAATGAAGACGCTGATACCTTCTCTCTATGTAAACATCAGATAGCTGAGAGCCTTGCTACTCTCATATACCACCTGATGCTTCCTGTTCTGATGCTGAAGAACCCGTTATTCCTTCTGATATAGAAGCATATTTAACAGAACTTTTACCTGAAAATTCTCAAGTACAATTTTCAAATGATAGAAAGTGGAATGGCCTCACTATAATAACTGGGACAGATGATTCATTTCCCTTGAGTCCTCTATTTTGAAACATGGCACTGAGGGAAAGGCTGAACAGGCCCCCAAGCAGAAAAGGAAGAGGTAAAAGACATGATATGATGCAATGGTTGGACTAATTATAGAATAAAACAATAAAACTATACTAATAAGTTATAAATAGTAAAAGTAATCTCTTCTAATTTTTAGTTTTTATATAAGTAAATGGGTGTTATATCACTCTTACAGAAGTCATAGCTTAATTAGTAGAAATATTTTCAGTAAAGTTTTGCAGACATTCAAGGTTAAGTTGAATCTCTGATAATGCTGTGAAAACCCTCCTTTGATCTTCATTCACTCGTGGTTCACCACATGTAGTTCACCACCTGTGGTTCAACACCTGTGGCTCAAATATAAAAATAGAGTATGACTTAATTGAATGTACCCTGAATCAAAGGCTCTATAAATAGTTAGCAACTTAGACTTGGAGGGAGCTCTCTGATCTCATGTCCAGCTGGGTCTGGAGGAGCAGGGGCTCCCAGGCTTGGTAATATATCAATTATTTTTACATTGTAACTTGTTCCTTTAAGCTTATGTGTAACTTTAGTAAATACGTATTGAATTTGAATTCTTGCCTTGAGTGCTCTTTACTTTTAAACTATTGTCTGTCCCTATACTCTTATATGACTGGGAGGTTAATTGATGAAGCCCCCAACAGACTGAATCACGACCTGATAAGGCTCAGGCCTTTTCTAACAGAGATCACAGGTTTGAGGTGGTAAAGAGACAAACCTGTGACAGCTTTGAGGCACAACGTTTTAAAAATTTTGATGAGGTCCCATTTATCTATTTTTCTCTTGTTGCCTGTGCTTTGGTTGTAAAGACTAAGAAACCGTTGCCTAACGCAACGTCCTGAAGCTCTTTCCCTGTGTTTCTCTAGGAGTTTGATAGTTCTGACTCTTATATTTAGTTTTTTTTTATTATTATTATTATCTACTTTGAGTTGATTATTGTATGTGGAGTGAGGTAAGGGTCCTACTCCTCCTCTTCCTCCTTCTTCTTCTTTGTTTTATTTATTTTGTTTTATTTTATCATTTTATTTTATTTATTTTATTTTAATTTAATTTAATTTAATTTAATTTAATTTAATTTTCAAATGGAGATCCAGTTTTCCAAGTACAATTTGTTGAAGATACTATTCTTTCCCCACTGAGTGGTCTTGGCCCCTTGTCAAAAAGCAGTGACCATAAATGTGAGGGTTGATTTTTGAGCTCTCAATTCTATTCCATCGGTCTATATGTCTGTCCCTGTGCCAGCACCAAGCTATTTTGATTACTGTGGCTTTGTAATAAGTTTTAAGATGGTGAAGTGTGAGTCCTCCAATTTTTTTTTTTTTTTTCCAAGATGGCTTTAGCTCTTCAGGGCCCTTTACCCTTCCATTTAAATTTGATTATTGGCTTTTTTCGTTTCTGCAGGAAGGTTATTGGAATTTTGATTGGGATTGCATTGAATCTTTAAATTGCTTTTTGGTCAATCGCTATCTTAATGATATTTAGTCTTCCAACCCATAAACACAGCATGTCCTTCCCATTATTTAGGTTCTTCTTTGATTTCTTTTAAACGATGTGTTGTAATTTTCTGTGTATAAGTCCTTTACATGCTTGGTTAGATTTATTCCTAGACATTTCATTTTTTAGTTGCTATTGTGAATGGAATTTTTTTCCTTGATTTATTCTTCTGATTGTTCATTGCTTGTGTACAGAAACAATACTGATTGGGGATGTTGATCGTGTACCCTACCACTTTGCTGAATTTGTCCATTAGTTCTAGGGGCTTTGTTGTGGATTTTTCACCTTCTTTTCTGAAAATATTTTTTACTGGGTATAAAATTCTGGGCAGACTAATTTTCTTTCAGTACTTTAAAAATGTTGATGCACTATTTTTTGCATTGTTCCAATGAGAAATCTACTATCCTTCTTATATTTATCCCTCTGTATGTAACATGTGTTTTTACTCTAGATGCTTCTGATGTATTCTCCTCTTCATTGTTTTTGAACAAGTTCATTGTGATATGACTTAGTTTAGTTTCTTCATGTCTCTTGTGCTTAGAGTTCATTAAGCTTCTTGGATCTATTTTCATGAACTTTGGAGAACTTTTAGCCACTATCCTTCAAATATTTTTCCTTCCTTACCCCACTTCTCCCCTCCTTCTGGGACTCTAATTATATGTTTATTAGGCCTCTCAAAGTTGTCCCTCAGCTTACTGATGCTTCATACCTTGGACAAATTTTCTTTATACATTTTATTTCAGATAGTTCTTTTACTAAGTCTTCAAGTCACCTATCTATTCTTCTGAAATTTTCATATGCTCTTAATCCCATCCAGTGTATTTTTCATCTTGGCACTGTAGATTTCATTTCTGTGAGTCTCAATTTGATCCTTGACTGTAATCTTATTTATTCAACTTAAATTTTTGAACATATAGACTACAGTTTAAATAAATGTTAAATCCCCTTGTCTGTTTTATTTTAAAATTCATTTTTATTGAAATATATCCATATACCATGCAATCATCCATTTTGTGCAATCAACTGTTCACCGTACCATCATATAGCTGTGCATTCATCACCCCAACTTATTTTTTTTATTGAGATTTTTAATTTATCTCAATAAAAAGATCCAAAGTGTGCAATCAATTGCCCATGGTACCATCATACAGCTGTGCTTACATCACCACAATTAATTTTCTTTCAAATTTAGATCATTTTCATACTCCAGAAAGAAATAAAGACAAAAAAAAGGAAACTCAAATCCTCCCATACCCCTAACCAACCCCCCTCCATTATTTTGTTTTTCTTTTTTTTTTCTTTTTCTTTTTTATTTTTTTATCTTCATTTTATTGACATATATTCACATACCACGCAGTCATACAAAACAAATCGTACTTTCGATTGTTCACAGTACCATTACATAGTTGTACATTCATCACATAATCAATCCCTGACACCTTCATTAGCACAAACACAAAAATAATAAGAATAATAATTAAAGTGAAAAAGAGCAATTGAAGTAAAAAAGAACACTGGGTACCTTTGTCTGTTTGTTTGTTTGTTTCCTTCCCCTATTTTTCTACTCATCCATCCATAAACTAGACAAAGTGGAGTGTGGTCCTTATGGTTTTCCCAATCCCATTGTCACTCCTCATAAGCTACATTTTTATACAATTGTGTTCGAGATTCATGGGTTCTGGGTTGTAGTTTGATAGTTTCAGGTATCCACCACCAGCTACCCCAATTCTTTAGAACCTAAAAAGGGTTGTCTAAAGTGTGCGTAAGAGTGCCCACCAGAGTGACCTCTCGGCTCCTTTTGGAATCTCTCTGCTACTGAAGCTTATTTCATTTCCTTTCACATCCCCCTTTTGGTCAGGAAGATGTTCTCCATCCCATGATGCCAGGTCTACATTCCTCCCCAGGAGTCATATTCCACGTTGCCAGGGAGATTCACTCCCCTGGGTGTCTGATCCCACGTAGGGGGGAGGGCAGTGATTTCACCTTTCAAGTTGGCTTAGCTAGAGAGAGAGGGCCACATCTGAGCAACAAAGAGGCATTCGGGAGGAGGCTCTTAGGCACAATTATAGGGAGGCCTAGCCTCTCCTTTGCAGCAACCGTCTTCCCAAGGGTAAAACCTACGGTAGAGGGCTCAACCCATCAAACCACCGGTTCCCTATGCCTGTGGTCATGTTAGCAACCATTGAGGTGGGGTAGGCCAATACACCTGCATTCTCCACAGGCTCCTCAAGGGGGCACTACATATTTTTTTCCTGGTTTTTTTTGTTTGTTTGTTTTTTTTAACCTGTTCGTCCTTTTTAAATCAACTGTATGGAAAAAAAAAATTACAAACAAAACAAAACAAAAAAAACAAAAAAAAAAAACCAAAAAAGAAAAACATACAATAAAAGAACATTTCAAAGAGACCATAACAAGGGAGTAAGAAAAAGACAACTAACCTAAGATAACTGCTTTACTTCCAGCCTGTTCCTACTTTACCCGAAGGAAGTTACGTAATATAGCAACATTTCTGTGAACTTGCTCCTGCTATATCCATCAGAAATTAACAGACCATAGTCATTCCTGGGCATCCCCAGAACGTTAAATAGCATATCTGTTCTTCTTGGATTACTGTTCTCCCTCCCTTAATTGCTCTCTATTGCTAGTTCCCCTACATTCTACATTATAAACCATTCGTTTACATTTATCAAAGTTCACATTAGTGGTAGCATGTAATATTTCTCTTTCTGTGCCTGGCTTATTTCGCTCAGCATTATGTCTTCAAGGTTCATCCATGTTGTCATATGTTTCACAAGGTCGTTCCTTCTTACTGCCGCGTAGTATTCCATCGTGTGTATATACCACATTTTATTTATCCACTCATCTGTTGAAGGACATTTGGGTTGTTTCCATCTCTTGGCAATTGTGAATAATGCTGCTATGAACATTGGCGTGCAGATATCTGTTCGTGTCACTGCTTTCCGATCTTCCGGGTATATACCGAGAAGTGCAATCGCTGGATCAAATGGTAACTCTATATCTAGTTTTCTAAGGAACTGCCAGACCGACTTCCAGAGTGGCTGAACCATTATACAGTCCCACCAACAATGAATAAGAGTTCCAGTTTCTCCACATCCCCTCCAGCATTTGTAGTTTCCTGTTTGTTTAATGGCAGCCACTCTAATAGGTGTGAGATGGTATCTCATTGTGGTCTTAATTTGCATCTCTCTAATAGCTAGTGAAGCTGAACATTTTTTCATGTGTTTCTTGGCCATTTGTATTTCCTCTTCAGAGAACTGTCTTTTCATATCTTTTGCCCATTTTATAATTGGGCTGTCTGTACTATTGTCATTGAGTTGTAGGATTTCTTTATATATGCAAGATATCAGTCTTTTGTCAGATACATGGTTTCCAAAAATTTTTTCCCATTGAGTTGGCTGCCTCTTCACCTTTTTGAGAAATTCCTTTGAGGTGCAGAAACTTCTAAGCTTGAGGAGTTCCCATTTATCTATTTTTTCTTTTGTTGCTTGTGCTTTGGGTGTAAAGTCTAGGAAGTGGCCGCCTAATACAAGGTCTTGAAGATGTTTTCCTGCATTATCTTCTAGGAGTTTTATGGTACTTTCTTTTATATTGAGATCTTTCATCCATTTTGAGTTAATTTTTGTGTAGGGTGTGAGGTAGGGGTCCTCTTTCATTCTTTTGGATATGGATAGCCAACTCTCCCATCCACATTTGTTGAATAGACCATTATGACTCACTTCAGTGACTTTGGGGGCCTTATCAAAGATCAGTTGGCCATAGATCTGAGGGTCTATCTCTGAATTCTCAATTCGATTCCATTGATCTATATGTCTATCTTTGTGCCAGTACCATGCTGTTTTGACAACTGTGGCTTTATAATAAGCTTCAAAGTCAGGGAGTGTAAGTCCTCCCACTTCGTTTTTCTTTTTAAGAGTGTCTTTAGCAATTCGAGGAATCTTTCCTTTCCAAATAAATTTGATAACTAGCTTTTCCAAGTCTGCAAAGTAGGTTGTTGGAATTTTGATTGGGATTGCATTGAATCTGTAGATGAGTTTGGGTAGAATTGACATCTTAATGACATTTAGCCTTCCTATCCATGAACATGGAATATTTTTCCATCTTTTAAGGTCCCCTTCTATTTCTTTTAGTAGAGTTACATAGTTTTCTTTGTATAGGTCTTTTACATCTTTGGTTAAGTTTATTCCTAGGTACTTGATTTTTTTAGTTGCTATTGAAAATGGTATCTTTTTCTTGAGTATCTCTTCAGTTTGTTCATTTCTAGCATATAGAAACATTACTGACTTATGTGCATTAATCTTGTATCCCGCTACTTTGCTAAATTTGTTTATTAGCTCTAGTAGCTGTATCATCGATTTCTCAGGGTTTTCCAGATATAAGATCATATCATCTGCAAACAATGACAGTTTTACTTCTTCTTTTCCAATTTGGATGCCTTTTATTTCTTTGTCTTGCTGGATTGCCCTGGCTAGCACTTGCAGCACAATGTTGAATAACAGTGGTGACAGCGGGCATCCTTGTCTTGTTCCTGATCTTAGAGGGAAGGCTTTCAGTCTCTCACCATTGAGTACTATGCTGGCTGTGGGTTTTTCATATATGCTCTTTATCATGTTGAGGAAGTTTCCTTCAATTCCTACCTTTTGAAGTGTTTTTATCAAAAACGGATGTTGGATTTTGTCAAATGCTTTTTCAGCATCTATTGAGATGATCATTTGATTTTTCCCTTTTGAATTTTTAATGTGTTGTAATACGTTGATTGATTTTCTTATGCTGAACCATCCTTGCATGCCTGGAATGAACCCCACTTGGTCATGGTGTATGATTTTTTTAATGTGTCTTTGGATTCGATTTGCAAGTATTTTGTTGAGGATTTTTGCATCTATATTCATTAGGGAGATTGGCCTGTAGTTTTCCTTTTTTGTAGCATCTTTGCCTGGTTTTGGTATTAGATTGATGTTAGCTTCATAAAATGAGTTAGGTAGTGTTCCATTTTCTTCAATGTTTTGAAAGAGGTTGAGTAAGACTGGTGTCAGTTCTTTCTGGAAAGTTTGGTAGAATTCCCCTGTGAAGCCATCTGGCCCTGGGCATTTATTTGTGGGAAGATTTTTGATGACTGATTGGATCTCTTGGCTTGTGATGGGTTGATTGAGGTCTTCTGTTTCTTCTCTGGTCAGTCTAGGTTGTTCATATGTTTCTAGGAAATTGTCCATTTCCTCTACATTATCCAGTTTGTTGCCATACAGTTGTTCATAGTATCCTCTTATAATTTTTTTAATTTCTTCAGGATCTGCAGTTTTGTCACCTTTTTCATTCATTATTTTGTTTATATGGGTCTTCTCTCTTTTTGATTTTGTCAGTCTAGCTAGGGGCTTGTCAATCTTGTTGATCTTCTCAAAGAACCAACTTTTGGTGATATTTATCCTCTCTATTGTTTTTTTGTTCTCTATGTCATTTATTTCTGCTTTAATCCTTGTTATTTCTTTTCTTCTACTTGGTTTAGGATTGGTTTGCTGTTGATTTTCTAGCTTCTTCAGTTGATCCATTAGTTCTTTGATTTTGGCTCTTTCTTCCTTTTTAATATATGCGTTTAGTGCTATAAATTTCCCCCTTAGCACTGCTTTTGCTGCATCCCATAGGTTTTGGTATGTTGTGTTCTCATTTTCATTCGTCTGTATATATTTAGCAATTTCTCTTGCTTTTTCTTCTTTAACCCTCTGATTGTTTAGGAGGGTGTTGTTTAACCTCCAGATATTTGTGAATTTTCTAAGTCTCTGATGGTTATTGACTTCTAATTGTATTCCATTGTGGTCAGAGAATGTGCTTTGAATAATTACAATCCTTTTAAATTTACTGAGGCTTCTTTTATGTCCCAGCATATGATCTATTCTGGAGAAAGTTCCGTGAGCACTAGAAAAGTATGTGTATCCTGGTGATTTGGGATGTAATGTTCTGTATATGTCCGTTAAATCTAATTCATTTATCAGATTGTTTAGGTTTTCAATTTCCTTATTGGTCCTCTGTCTGGTTGATCTATCTATAGGAGAGAGTGATGTGTTGAAGTCTCCCACAATTATTGTGGAAACATCAGTTGCTTCCTTTAGTTTTGCCAGTGTTTGTCTCATGTATTTTGTGGCACCTTGATTGGGTGCATAGACATTTATGGTTGTTATTTCTTCTTGTTGAATTGCCCCTTTTACTAATATGTAGTGGCCTTCTTTGTCTCTCAAAACATCCCTGCATTTGAAGTCTATTTTATCTGAGATTAATATTGCTACACCTGCTTTCTTTTGGCTGTAGCTTGCATGAAATATTTTTTTCCATCCTTTCACTTTCAATTTCTTTGTGTCCCTGTGTCTAAGATGAGTCTCTTGTATGCAGCATATTGATGGTTTATTTTTTTTGATCCATTCTGCAAATCTATGCCTTTTAATTGGTGAGTTTAATCCATTTACATTCAATGTTATAACCGTGAAGGCATTTCTTGAATCAGCCATCTTATCCTTTGGTTTATGTTTGTCATATTTTTCCCCTCTGTCTATTAATATCCTTTATTGTACCCATACCGAATCTCTTTAGTACTGAACCCTTCTCCAGGTCTCTCCGTCCTTTCTTTGTTTCTCTGTCTGTAGGGCTCCCTTTAGTATCTCCAGTAGGGCAGGTCTCTTGTTAGAAAATTCTCCCAGCATTTGTTTGTCTGTGAAAAATTTAAGCTCTCCCTCAAATTTGAAGGAGAGCTTTGCTGGATAAAGTATTCTTGGTTGGAAATTTTTTCTCACTCAGAATTTTAAATATATCGTGCCACTGCCTTCTTGCCTCCATGGTGGCTGCTGAGTAGTCACTACTTAGTCTTATGCTGTTTCCTTTGTATGTGGTGAATTGCTTTTCTCTTGCTGCTTTCAGAACTTGCTCCTTCTCTTCCGTGTTTGACATTGTGATCAGAATGTGTCTCGGAGTGGGTTTATTTGGATTGATTCTATTTGGAGTTTGCTGAGCATTTATGATTTGTGTATTTATGTTGTTTAGAAGATTTGGGAAGTTTTCCCCAACAATTTCTTTGAATACTCTTTCTAGACCTTTACCCTTTTCTTCCCCTTCTGGAACACCAATGAGTCTTATATTTGGACGTTTTATATTATCTATCATATCCCTGAGGTCCGTTTCGATTTTTTCAATTTTTTTCCCCATTCTTTCTTTTATGCTTTCATTTTCCATTCTGTCATCTTCCAGGTCACTGATTCGTTGTTCAACTTCCTCTAGTCTTGTACTATGAGTGTCCAGAATCTTTTTAATTTGGTCAACAGTTTCTTTAATTTCCATAAGATCATCTATTTTTTTATTTAGTCTTGCAATGTCTTCTTTATGCTCTTCTAAGGTCTTCTTGATATCCTTTGTATTCTGTACTATGGTCTCATTGTTCATCTTTAGTTCTTTGAGTAGCTGCTCTAGGTGCTGTGTCTCTTCTGATCTTTTGATTTGGGTGCTTGGGCTTGGGTTATCCATATCGTCTGGTTTTTTCATATGCTTTATAATTTTCTGTTGTTTTTGGCCTCTTGGCATTTGCTGAACTTGATAGGGTTCTTTTAGGATGTGTAGACCAATTGAAGTCCTTATGTCTAATTTATCAGATCTACAGCTTCGTAGAGTACACTTTCTCTAACTAACCAGCAGGTGGCGTCCACGAGCCACCTGTTCTCCACAAGCCAGTTCTCCCCTGCTTTGCCTTTTTGGTGAGTGGGGGAGTGAGTCTTGTGGGGTCCAATTGGTGTACCAAGCTTGCGTGTGTAGTTGGTGTTGCCCACCCTGTATATGGGGCGTGTTTCTGGGCAGTCAGGGAGGGGGGGTGGCTCTAACAATCAAATCTCCCTGGTGATCCTGGAGTTTTAAAGCTGCTGCAATAATGTAATCCTTCAGTTCAGTCCTGCTACAGTTTGTCTCTGCCACTGACCCACAAGTCCTTGGTATTGGCGTATGGCTCCTGAGACTTGTAGGTGGGTCCCTCTTCCAGGCCATGCACCCCCTGGTCCTCTGTTGAGGGATGACTGTGCTATGTCACAGGTGAGTGCCATCCCCCCAGGGCGGTTCTGGGCTGCTGGGCTGTGTAGGGAGGCTCCCAGTCTGCTGAAATGATGGCTGAATGGGGCTTTGTTAATTCACACTGCTCCACCTTCCTAACTCTGGGACAATCAGCTGAGGTTGCAGGGAAGGCTAATGTCCACGCCCAGTTTTGTGGAGTGTGCCTGTTATTTGAAGCACTTCCGTCACACTGGGTTGTGTGGGGCAGCTCTGGGCTATGGGGCTGGCGATGGGCAGGAGTGTTTCCTGTCCACCAGGATGATGGCTGTGAGCGGACACCCCCCTTTTCTTGGGAAGTTGTGGTGTTTAGTGAAATTTCTCAGCCACTGGATTATTGCCTTTTGTCTCAGAGCTCTCTTAGTTCTGCTCTTGTCTTGACCTGCCCAAATTGCAAGTCTTTGAAGCTTTCTGTATTGGGCTTCTTAGAGTAATTGTTTTACAAAAAGAAAAAAGGATTAAAAAAAAAAAATAGGGCCCTCCTCACAGATCTAATGGGTTATTGAAATCTTAAGAGACAAAGCAATTAGGGCCATTAAGGAAAGTTCCACAGGGCAGAGAGATCAGCTTTTCTTCGGGATTTGCATATGAGCCTCAGGGCCTGAGCTCTGCCCTTCCCCTTTCTATGTTCACCAGAACTCCAAAAATCCTCCTCTTTTATTTTGGAGTTTTTCATGCTGTTTTTTTCTATATTTGTCTCCTCTCTGCTGGGCTGGCTGCTCTCAGATTCTCTGGTGTCTGGTCTCAGTCTATCTATGGTTGGAGTTTGGATCAGTAGAATGAGTTTCTGATAAGGGCTGCCACTGCAGTTCTCCCTTCTCCTTTCCGGAGCTGACAGCCCCTCCTCCCACGGGACTGAGCCTGGCAGGGAGGGGCGTGGGTCCCCTGGCCGCAAAAACTTACAGATTTCGCTGATCTCAGCAGTTCGACGTTTTCATGTGTTGTATGAAGTATGCCCAAAGTCAGATTGCTCTGTGGTGTCCAGTCCACGCAGTTCCTGGCTTTCTACCTACTTTCCTGGAGGAGTAACTAAAACATACAGCTCACCAGTCCGCCATCTTGCCCCGCCCTCCCCAGAATCCCCCCTCCATTATTGATTCATAGTTTTGGTATAGTACATTTGTTAATGTTGATGAAAGAATGTTAAAATACTACTAACTGTAGTATATAGTTTACAATAGGTAGATTTTTTTCCTGTATGCCCCTCTATTATTTTTTTTTCCAATGCAGGTAACTCATGTTTTATCTTTTTTAATTCAACTTTACTGAGATATATTCACATACCATGCAGTCATAGAAAGTGTACATTCAATTGTTCACTGCACCATTATATAGTTGTGCGTTCATCACCAAAATTAATTTTTGAACATTTTCATTACCACCCACACAAAACTAATAGGAATAAAAATTAAAGTCAAAAAGAACAATTAAAGTAAAAAAAAGAACACTGAGTTTTTTTTTTTTTTTTTTTTTTGCGTCCATTTTTCTACTCATCCATCCATACACTGGACAAAGAGGAGTGTGGTCCAATAGGTATATATATTTTTTTCTATATGCCCCTCTATTATTAACTTCTAGTTATAGTGTCATACATTTGTTCTAGTTCATGAGACAGATTTCTAATATTTGTACAGTTAATCACAGACATTATCCACCACAAGAGTCACTGTTTTATACATTCCCATCCTTTAACCTCCAACTTTCCTTCCAGTGACATACATGACTCTGAGCTTACCCTTTCCACCACCTTCACACACCATTCAGCACTGTTAGTTATTCTCACAGCATGCTACCATCACCTCTGTCCATTTCCAAATGTCCATTCTGCTCATAATAAGCATCTACTCCCAATTCTTTAGCTTGGTTCTATATCCTGGTGACTTATATTTCATGTCTATGAGTTTACATATTCATATCAGTGATACCCTGCAATATTTGTCCTTATGTGTCTGTCTTATTTCACTCAATATAGTGCCCTCAAGGTTCATTCATCAACCCATTATTTTTAAGACAGTTTTGTTCACACACCATACATTCTGCCCTGAGTAAACAATTGTTGGTTCCCTGTATAGTCATGTATTTATGTGTACAGCACCACCACCACTATCTATATAAGGACATCTCCATTTCTTCCACAAAAAAGGAGGAAGAGTCAAAGAAGATAGACAAAAGAAAAAGAAAAAGGAAAGAGAGGGAGAGAGAGAAACATGACAGCTAGAAAGCAACAAAAGGAAAGATAGCATTAAACTAAAGTAGAATAAAGAGTCAGACACCACCACCAAAGCCAGGAGTCCCATACACTTCCCCTATCCCCCCCATATGCATTTAGCTTTGGTATATTGCCTTTGTTGTATTAAAGGAAGCATAATACAATGTTTCCATTAATTATAGTCTCTAGTTTGCATTGATTGTGTTTCTCCCCAATCCCACCCTATTTTTAACACCTTGCAGTGTTGACATTCATTTGTTCTACCTCATGTAAAAACATATTTGTGCCTTTTATTACAATCGTTGAGCACCCTAGGTTTCCCTTAATTGTACAGTCCCAGTCTTTATCTTTCGTGTTTTGTTCTGGTGTCCCACATGGTCCTAACCTTCCTCTTTCAACCATGCTCACAGTCATCTTTGTTCAGTGTACTTACATTGCTGTGCTACTATCCCCCAAAATCGTTTTCCAAACATCTCACTCCTGTCTTTTCCTTTTTGTCTGCAGTGCTTCCTTTAGTTGTTTCCTGTAGAGCAGGTATCTTGTTCACAAACTCTGTCATTGGCTGTTTGTCAGAGAATGTTTTAAGCTCTCCCTCATATTTGAAGGACAGTTTTGCCAGATGCAGGATTCTTGGTTGGTGGTTTTTCTCTTTTAGTATCTTAAATATATCACCCCACTTCCTTCTTGCCTTCATGGTTTCTTTTGAGAAATCTGCACATAGTCTTGTCAAGCTTCCTTTGTATGTGATGGATTGCTCTTCTCTTGCTGCTTTCAGGATTCTCTCTTTATCTTTGATGTTTGATAATATAATTACTAAGTGTCTTGGCCTAGGCCTATTCAGATCTATTCTGTTTGGTGTATGCTGTGCTTCTTGGATCCATAATTTTATGCCTTTCATGAGGAGTGGGAAATTCTCATTATTTCCTCTATTATTGCTTCTGCCTCCTTTCCCTTCTCCTCTCCTTCTGGGACACCAATGACATGTACAATCCTGCATTTCATTTTGTCCTTAAGTTCCCGGGGACCCGGCTCATATTTTTCCATTCTTTTCTCTATCTGTTCTTTTGTGTGTAGGCTTTCAGATGCCTTGTTCTCCAGTTCCTGAGTGTTTTCTTCTGCGTCTTGAGACCTGCTGTTGTATGTATCCATTGTGTCTTTCATCTCTTGTGTTTTGCCTTTCATTTCCATAGATTCTGCCAGTTGTTTTTTCAAACTTTAGATTTCTGCCTTATGTATGCCCAGTGTTTTCATTATATGCTTCATCTCTTTTGCCATATCTTCCCTAAACTTTTTGAATTGATTTAGTACCAGTAGTTTAAATTCTTGTATCTCAGTTGAAGTGTAAGTTGATTCCTTTGACTGGGTCATAACTTCATTTTTCTTAGCATAGGTTGTAGTTTTCTATTTTCTAGGCATCTGGTTTCCTTGGTTACCACAATCAGGTTTCCCAGGCCAGAACAGGCTCAGGTCTTGGAAGGAGGGAGCAATATCCAGTTTCCCTGAGGGTGTCTTAGAAGATTGGTACACCCTGTGAGGCCTCAAGTCACTGTGCTTTCCCACCTAGCAGGTGGCACCTGTCAGCCTGTAGCTCCAGACTGGTGTAAGGAGGTGTGGCCAGTGGCTGTCTTCCCCCTGCCTCTGGTGTCTGGTTCTGAATGGAAGGCAGGTAGTCGAGTTTGGCACCACCTTCTTCCTCTTAGGGAAGATACACCCCCTAGGGAAGGGTCATTTACATTTGCATAGTCTCTCTGCCTATGCTATCTCCACCCTTGTCTGTGTCAGAACACTGGGAGCTGAAAATGGCTGAGGCTTTTTCCACTGAGCTGAAAAAGGGACACAAAGCCCCCTTCACAGCCAGTCCTCAGCCACCCTCTGGCTCTCCAAGGTCATTTGTCACCAAAAGCCTCTGTCTGCTTGTTGGGGATTCATATCTTGTACTGAGCAGTCCACATTTGCTAATTAAAACCCCAGTCAGAGCTCAGCTGAGCTATATTCGCTTGCTTGGAGAGTGCTGCTCTCTGGCACTGTGAGGCTTTGCAGTTCGGGCCGTGGGGGCAGGGGCCTCCTGGCTTGCATCCACAGTTTTCACTTACAGATTTTATGCTGCAATCTCAGGCATTCCTCCCAATTCAGGTTGGTGTATGATGAGTGGACAGTCACATTTGTCCCCCCGCAGTTATTCCAAATTATTTACTAGTTGTTCCTTGTTGTTTATTAGTTGTTGCAGGGGGACAAACTAACTTCCACTCCTCTCTGTGCCGCCATCTTCTTCCATCCACTCCAACCTAATTTTGAACATTTTTCTTCCTCCAAAAAGTATATAAAAATAAACATAAAAATAAACATAAAAGCGAATACCCAAAGCATTCCATCCCCCCCAATCACACTCTATTTTTCATTTAGTTTTTTGCCCCATTTGTTTACTCATCTGTCCAAACACTGGATAAAGGGAGTGTGAGCCACAAGTTTTTCACAATCACACTGTCACACCATGTAGGCTACATAGTTATGCAATCCTCTGCAAGAAGCAAGGCTACTGGGTCGCAGTTCAAGTTCAGGTATTTCCTTCTAGCTATTCCAATACACTAAAAACTAAAAAGGGGATATCTATATCGCTCATAAGGACACCCTCCAGAGTGACATCTCTACTACATTTGCAATCTCTCAGCAACTGAAACTTTAATGTGTTTCATTTTACTTCCCTCTTTTGGTCAAGAAGATTTTCTCAATCCCATGATGCTAGGTCCAGGCTCATCCCCGGGTGTCATGCCCCACATTGCCAGGGAGATTTACATCCCTGGGAGTCATGTCCCATGCATGGAGGAGGGCAGTGAGTTGACCTGCCAATGGGGCTTTGAGAGAGAGGGCCACATCTGACCAAAAAAGAGGTTCTCTTGGGGAGACTCTTAAGCACAATTATAAGTAAGCTTAGCCTCTCCTTTGCAGTAACAAGCTTTATAAGGGCAAGCCCAAGAATGAGGGCTCATCCTACTAAATTGTTAGTCCTCAGTGTTTGTGAAAATATCAGTAATAACCTGGGGTGGGTGGGGAGACCATCTTTGCAGCATTTGTCCCCAGTTCCTCAGGGGTTCCCTGCAAATATATTTTTATTCTCTGCCCAAATTGCTTTGGTATGTATCGGGATTTCCCACTAACATCTACAGACCTACCAGATCTCACTTCCTATTCAAACTTCTATGTAACTATGGTGTTTGAATAAACTGACCATACAAGTTAAATTATTTAGTGTGCTACAGAAAATACAGATCCTGCAACAAATAAACATCTCTTCCCTTAGACTCAAACAGAAGTTGAAGTTTTGAAACACAGTCAATATTGTCCTTTTTATCCTTTTGCCTGATTTGCCTCGGTCCTAACCAGATCTTCTTCATAGTTCTAATTGAAATCTGAACTCTTTTTCAGCTTTTTAAACAGTTGGTGTATGAGGCAGTACTTTCATTCATAGCTGCTGAGCTCTGACTCTGAGTTTCAGGTGTCACACAGGTACCCAAAATTCCAGAGACTGGCCAGGTTATACACAAAGAGCTTGGCATCTCAGAATTTGGAGAAAACCACCACAACTCAGGAATAGTTGTGACTGCTGTAAGAGTTTACCATCAAGGGACCATGACAATAAGCGTTCCTCTGAAATCCTGTGTTCCAAGATTCAATTCTCAGAGTTTACACATTATAGTTAGTCCATATTAGTGAGGCACTATAACGTTTGTCTTTTGTTTCTCGTGTACTTCACTCAAAATGCTATCCTCAAGATCCATTCACCTAGCTGAGATCCTCACAGCTTCATTCTTTCTTGCAGTGGCTCGATATTCTATTGTATGCATACACCACAGTTCACCATTCTGTTCTTCAGTCGACTTACCCTTAGGCCACCTCCATCCATTGCAAATCGTGAATACTGCTGCCATAAACACCAGTGTGCAAATGCTCATTCGTGTTCCTGCTCTCAGATCTTCCAAGCATATACCCCATAATGAGGTTGCAGGACCTTATTGCACCCACATACTCAGCTTCTTGTGGAAGCACCACACTGTCCTCCAGATAGGCTACCCCATTCTACTTCCCCACCAACAATTAATAGTTACATCCCTCTCTCCGTGTTTCCTGCAGCACTGATATCTCTCTATTTATATTTTTCCCTGCAATTTTATGGAGATATATTCACTTGCAATACATCATCCACAGTGTAAAATCAGTTGTTCACAGTATTATCATATAGTTGTGCATTCATCACCACAATCAGTACTTCAACATACTCATTGCTCCAAGAAAAAATTTTAAGGAGAATAATAAAAAGAAAAAAGGTAAAGGTACCATACAATACAATATAATAATAAGGTCAGACAACAACACACCACTACCAAGAATCCCATACCCCTCCTTCATATCCCCTTCTCACAGACATTTAGCTTTGGTATATTGCCATTGTTACATTTAATGGAAGCATATTACAATGTTACTGTTAACCATAGACTCCAGTTTGCCTTGATTATATTTTTCCCAATACTATTCCTTTTTCAACACCTTGCAAGGTTGACAGTCATTTGTTTTCCCTCATACAAAATATTTTTATATTTGTACATTTAATCATCATCATTGACCACTCTAGGTTTCACTAAGTTATACATTCCCAGTCTTCATTGTCTATCTTTCCCTCTGTTGGCATACTTGCCCCTAGCCCTCCTCTTTCAGCTTTACTCACAGGTGTCTTTGTTCAGTGTACTTACAATATTGTGGTACCATCATACATTATTATGCTATCCATTTCTGGATGTATACAATTAATCCTGATGAACATTCTATACTGCTTCAGCACCAAATGCCTGATCTCCGTCCTCTTTCTATCTCCTCATAAACTGTGTTCTCAGCTTTTCATTCTCAAAGTTTTCTCGCTAATGTTAGTTCATGTTAGTGAGACTATACAGTGTTTGTCCTTTTGTTTCTGGCTAACTTCACTCAACATAATGTCCTCAAGGTTCATCCACATTATTAAATATTCCGTGAATTTGTTCTGTCTTACAGCTGCATAATAGTCCATTGTGTGTATGGCCTACAGTTTGTTTATCCACTCATCTGTTGATGAACATTTGGGGTGTTTCCATCTGTTGGTAATCCTGAATAATGCCACTATATACATTAGTTACAAATGCCCATTCATGTCTTAGCTTTCAGTTGCTCTGAGTATATACCTAGTACTGGAATTGCTGGATCATATGGCACTTCTATACTTAACTTCCTGAGGAACTGCCACACAGCCTTCTAGAGTGGCTGCACCATTCTACATTGCCACCAACAGTGAATAAGTGTGCCTCTTTCTCCACATCCTCTCCAGCACTTGTAATTTTCTGTTTTTTGGATAATGGCCATTCTAATAGGTGTGAAACGATAGCTCATTGTGGTTTTTATTTGTGTTTCACTAACACCAGTGAAGTTGAGCATCTTTTTATATGTTTTTGAGCCATTTGTGTTTCCTCTTCGGAAAAGTGTCTGTCTATGTCTTTTGCCCATGTTTTAATTTGATTGTTTGTCTTTCTGTTGTTTAGTTGTAGGACCACTTTATATCTCCTGGATATTAAACCCTTATCTGATATGTGGTTTCCAAATATTGTCTCCCATTGCATAGGCTGCCTTTTTGCTTTTCTGACAAAGTCCTTTGATGTACAAAAAAAGTGTTTAATTTTGAGGAGATCGCGTTTATCTATTTCTTCTTTGATTGCTCACACTTTGCTTGTAAGGTCTAGGAAAGCACCTCCTATCACAAGACCTTTAAGATATTGCCCTACATTTCTTCTGAAAGTCTTATGGTCTTAGTGCCAGTGTTTAGTTCTTTGATCCATTTTGAATTAATTTGTATAAAGTGTGAGATAGGAGTCCTCTTTCATTCTTTTGGATATGGATATCCAGTTCTCCAAACTGTCCCAGTTCCTTTGGCTTGATTGCATTATCAAAGATTAATTTTCCATAGATGAGAGGGTCTATTTCTGAACACTCAGTTCAACTCCATTGGTTGGTGTATCTATCTTTATGCCAGTACCATGCTGTTTTGACCAATGTAACTTTGGTGTGTGCTTTAAAGTCAGGTAGTGTGAGACCTCCCACTTCCTCCCTCTTTATCAAGATATTTTTGGCTATTTGGTGCACCCTGCCCTTCCAAATAAATTTAGTTATTGGTTTTTTTTTTTTTTTTTTCTGCAAGGCCAGTTGTTGGGATTTTAGTTGGTATCGCATGGAATCTATAAATCAGTTTAGGTAGAATTGACATCTTAAGTATATTTGGTCTTCCAATCCATGAACATGGTATGTTCTTCCATTTTTTAAGGTTCTGTTTGATTTCTTTTAGCAGTTTCTTGTAGTTTTCTCTGTATAGGTCTTTTGTGGCCTGGGTTAAGTTTATTCCTAAATGCTTGATTCTTTTGGCTACAATTGAAATGGAATTTTTTCTTTTTTTCCTCCAGCTCTCGCTCATTACTTGTGTACAGGAACACCACTGATTCTTGCATGTTGATCTTGTAGCCTGCCACTATGCTGTATTCATTGATTCATTGATTAGTAGCTTTGGTGTAGATTTTTCTGGATTTTCTACATATAAGATCATGTCATCTTCAAATAGTGAAAGTTTTACTTCTTCCTCTCCAATTTGGATGCCTTTTATTTCTTTTTCTTGCCTATTTGCACTAGCTAGAACTTCCAGCACAATGCTGAAAGACATTGGTGACAGTTGGCATCCCTGTCTTCTTCCTGATCTTAGAGGTAAAGCTTTCAGTCTTTCCCCATGGTGTATGATGCTAGCTGTGGGTTTTTCATGTATGGGCTTTATCATATGGAGAAAAATCCCTTCTATTCCTATTCTTTGAAGTATTTTCATCAAGAAACAATGCTGAAGCTTGTCAAATGCCTTTTCTGTATTGGTAAAGATGATCATGTGATTCTTCTGCTTTGATTTATTGATGTGGTGTATTACATTAATTGATTTTCTTGTGTTGAACCATCCATGCATACCTGGAAAAAATCCCACCTGGTCGTGGTGTATAATCCTTTTAATGTGCTGCTGGATTTGATTTGTGAGTATTTTGTTGAGGATTTTTGCATCTATATTCACTAAAGAGGTCGATCTATAATTTTTTTATAGTATCTTTGTCTGACTTTGGTATTAGTGTGATATCGGCTTCTTAGAATGAGGTGGGTAGCTTTCCCTCCTCTTCAATTTTTTTGAAGAGTTTGAGCAGGATTGGTACTAATTCTTTCTTGAATGCTTGTTAGAATTCACATGTGAAGCCATCTGGTCGTAGGCTTTTCTTTTGGGGGGAGTTTTTTGATGACTGACTCAATCTCTTTACTTTAGATTGGTTTGTTTAGGTCTTCTATTTCCTCGTGAGTCAATACTGGTGGTTCATGCTTCTCTAGGAATTTGTCCGTTTCATTTACGTTGTCTATTTTGTTAGCATATAGTTGCTTGTAGTATCTTCTCATCACCTCCTTTATTTCTGTGGGGTCCGTAGTTTTCTCCCTTTCCCATTTCTGATTGTATTTATTTGCATCTGCTCTCTTTTTTTTTCTTAGCCCAGCTAAAGGTCCATCAATTTTATTGATTTTCTCAAAGAACAAACTTCTGGTTTTGTTGATTCTCTCTATTGTTTTCCTGTCCTCAGTTTCCTTTATTTCTGCTCAAATCTTTTATTTCTTTTCCTCTGTTTGCTTTGTGTTTAGTTTGATGTTTTTTTTCTCTCTAGTTCCTCCAAGTGAACAGTTCATTCCTCAATTTTTGCTCTCTCTACTCTTTTAATATAGGCATTCAGGGCAATGAATTTCCCTCTCATCCCATTAGTTTTGGTGTATTGTTTTTTCATTGTCATTTGCCTCAAGGTATTTACTAATTTCTCTTGTAATTTCCTCCTTTACCCACTGATTGTCTAAGAGTGTGTTGTTTAAGCTTCCATATATTTGTGAATTTTCCTACCTTCTGCCTTTTATTGATTTCCAGCTTCATTCCAATATGTTATGAGAAAATTTTCTGTATAATATCAATATTTTTTAAATTTGTTGATACTTGCTTTGTAACTCAACATGTGGTCCACCCTAGTGAATGACCCATGAGCACTTGAGAACAATGTGTATCCTGCTGTTGTGGGGTGTAGTGCTCTTAGATGTCGGTGAAGTCCAGTTCATTTATCATGCAATTCAAAATCTCTGTTTCCCTATTGATCCTCTGTCTAGATGTTCTATCCATTGATGAGAGCACTGTATTGAAGTCTCCAACTATTATTGTAGAGGTATCTACTTCTCACTTCAGTGTTATCAGTGTTTGCCTCATGTATTTTGGGGCATTCTGGCCGGGTGCATATTTATGATTGCTATGTTTTCTTGATGAATTGACCTTTTATTAATATATAGTGTCCTTTGTCTCTTGTAATCATTTACATTTGAAGTCTAATTTGTCTGATATTGATATAGCTACTCCTGCTTTTTTCCTGGTTGTGTTTGCATGAAATATCTTTTTCCAACCTTTCACATTCAGCACACTTTTTCCTTATGTTTAAAATGAGTTCCTTGTAGACTGCATATAGATGGGTCCTGTTTTTTAATCCTTTCTGCCAGTGTATGTCTTTTTATTGGGGAGTTTAATCCATTAACATTTAGTGTTTTTACTGTAAGGGCAGTACTTTCTTCTACTATTTTGTCTTTTGGATTTTATATGTCATATCTTATTTTTTTTCTCTCTCTCCACTTACCCTTCCTGGTAGTCTTCATTTCTACACTCTTCTCCAAACCTCTCTCTCTCTGGTCTTCTCCTATCAGCCTATAGAACTCCCTTTAGTAATTCTTGTAGCACAGGTCCCTTATTCACAAACACTCTCAGTGTCTGTTTGTCTGAAAATATTTTAATCTCTCCCTCATTTTTGGAAGACAGTTTTGCCAGATTTAGAATTCTTGTTTGGCAGTTTTTCTCTTTCAGTATCTTAAATATATCATTCCACTGCCTTCTCACCTTCATATTTTCTATGGAGAAATCTTTACATAGTCATATCAGGCTTCCCTTTTATGTGATGTATTGCTTTCCTTTTGCTGCTTTCAGAATTATCTCTTTTTCTCTGACATTGGACAATCTGATCAGTAAGTGTCTTGCAGGAGGTCTATTGGGATCTATTCTGTTTGGGGTATGCTGCATTCTTAAAACTGTAATTTTATGTCTTTCTCAAGAGTTGGGAAATTTTCATTTATTATTTCCTCTATTATACTTTCTGCCCCTTTTCTCTTCTCTTCTCCTTCTGGGACACCCCCAACACATATATTCGCATGCTTCATGCTGTCATTCAGCTCCCTTAGACCCTGCTCATATTTTCCCATTCTTTTCCCTATCTCTTCTTTTGTGTGTATGATTTCAAATGTTCTGTCTTCCAGTTCACGGATCCTTTCTTCCACCTCTTCAAATATACTGTTGTATGTCTCCATTGTGTTTTTCATCTTGTCTATTGTGCCTTTCACTCCCATAATTTCTGCCATTTGTTTATTCAAGCTTATGAGTTCTTCTTTATGGTCATCCAGTGTCTTCTCTGTCCCATTTCCTTTGGCTCATTTATTCAATTTAGGAGATTTGTTTGAACATCCTTACTTAGTTATTTCAATTCCTGTATCTCATTTGAAGTGTTGGTTTTCTCCTTTTGCTAGTCCATATATTTGTGTTTCCTAGTATGGCTTGTTATTTTTAGCTGTCTAGGCATCTGATTCTCTTGGTTAGTTTTTTCTGGAACTCGTTTTCACACTTTGTCCTAGAGTTTTCTTGTTGGTTAGCTTTGTTCTCTATCTGTTCTTTGGTGTTCACGTCAACCTATTGTAGACCGCTAACCTAGCTTCTGTTTAGTTGATCAGAATTTTTCTCCTCTTGTTTCTCTGTTTCTTGCCCTGCCTCTGTGTATATCCTTTTTGTGAGAGGATCTACCCAGATATGATCAACCCCAATCAGATTTCCCAGTCCACACAGGCTCAGGTGTCAGGAAGGTGGTATGACATTTCCATGAAAATGAGACCTTGCAGGTTGCCAGACATTCCTCTGAAGCCTCTAGACTCTGTGCTTTTCCTATCCTGTCCAGCAGGTGTCACTTGTCAGCCCACTACTCCCCACCAGTGTAATGAGGTGCCACAGGTGCCTTTAATTCTCCACAGACCCTGTCCCTGCCAGGGGCATGGTTGACTCAAGCTGGTTTCTGTTTTCCAGTCCCTGGAGTCTGAGTTCTTTAAAGGAGGGCCACCACTTGAGCTGGACACCACCACCCCCTTTTCTTGGGGAAGTTATGCCCTTTAGGGAATTGTCTCCCCCACTAAACTCATTGCTTTTTCTTTCAGACTTATGTTAGCTCTGCCCCTGCCTGGGTCCAGTGGCCAATTGATATTATCTGAGGCTTTTTGTAAAGATCTACTTAGAATACTTATTTAACAAAAAAAAAAAAAAAAAGAAATCCATTTTCAAGGCCTTTCCCTAGCCCCCAAGTTTTGTCTGTCCCAGTATAGACTATTTAAGGATATACCCTTTAGGCTATTATTTCTTTCACCTGAATAGTTACTCTCAGACACCTTTAATTCCTCCCTTGCCCAGGGCAGTGCTGAAGCAGGATCTCTGATTCAATATTGAAGAGTACAAAGATAAAGAGTTGGAGAGCAAGAAAAGAGAAGAAAAATAAAACCCCTTTTCAGAGCCAGACCCCATCTCCCAGGTTTGAAAATGAGTGCCTGAGTTGGTGCCCATTTCTATGTGCCCCTTTTTCTTGGAGCCCAGCCTTTTCCCAGTATTCTGAACCACTCCACTTCCAAAAGTGTCTGTTTTTTTTTCTTTTGTTTGTTTTTTGTTTTGCTGTTGTTGTTAGCCCCACCTCCTCTCTGCTGGGCAGAATCCCCCAGGTTCCTTTCCTTCTTGCTCTTGATTTATCTATGCTTGGAACTTTTATTTGGCAGTCTGAATTTGTCAATTAATTCTGCAATTGGGGCTGGTTTGAGCCTCCTCCTTGCTCCCAGCACAGATTGTTTCTTTTACCCTTGGTGAACCAGCTCCAAGACAGTCTGCCATGCCTGGCAGGGAGTGGCACTAGCCCCCTGGCTGGGAAAACTTACAGGTCTTTGCTGTGATCTCAGCACTTCCACCCATTCCAGACAGGTGTCCAATATGTGACCAGTCACAGAAGACCCCAAAATGGCTGTTCCATACAGTTTCTGGCTATTTACCAGCAGCCCTAGAGGAGTAACTAAATTCCACACCTCGCCTCCCTGCCATCTTGCTAATCCCCTTGTCTGTTAATTCTTAATTCTTAGGGTAGATTCAATTGACTATTTTTTTCTCTCATTTTAGGTCATTTTTTCACCTGATAATTTTTATTGTTTGGCAGACCATTTGAATTTTACCTTTTGGATATTGGGTACTTTTGTATTCCTATGAATATTATTCTGTTCTCCTCTGTGATGTGGTTAAGTTACTTGGAAACAGTTTGATCCTTTCTGGTTTTCCTTTGATGACGTGCTAGGTGGTACCTGAGCAATGTTTAAGATAGGGACAATTATTTCCCATATCCGAGGCAAGACCATTCTGAATACTCTACTCACTACCCTGTGAAGTATGTGATCTTTTACTCTAGCTGGCTGGAAAGAGGCACTATTTCTGAGTGAATACTGGGTATTCTTCCCTTTAATTTTTTCATGTTGATTCTTTCCCATGCTTCAAGTACTTTCCTCACATGCAATCACCAATCAGTAATCTATTGAATACATAAGTGAAACTCTCTTTTATCTCTGTTGTTCTCTCTCTCAGTGCAGCTAGCTCTCTCTCCTTCTTCACTCTATGTTGCAAATTCTATTTGCCTTGGTTTCCCTGGAATGTCCACTTCATCTCTTCAAATTTGGGAGTCTCTCTCCCTCTGCCTGGATTCTCCTTACCTCTTCAAAGCCGTGGAAACTGTCTCAGGGAAGTAAGCTGAGGTGATTTTAGGGCTCACTTATCTTTATGATTCATAGGTGTCATTGCCTTTCATTGCCTGATTTCTGTGTATTTAAACTGTTGTTCAATATATTTTGTCTGGTTTTCTGATTGTTTCAGGTGGTAGGGTAAATATGGTCCCTGTTACTCCATCTTGACCAGAAATAAAAGTCTCATAAATGGGATCTTTGTGTAGGTTCAAAGCAGAGTAAAAACTAGTGTAGACATTCATATCTTCCCACAGCAGCAGTAGCAAAGCTTAGGGGTCCAACCATACCCCTCCCTAATCTTCCCACAGCACTGGTGTTGGCAAAGCATGAGTGAAGCAAACCATTCCTCAGCCAACAGCAGCAGGACAATCTACCTATAGCCATGAAAATAATGGAACACATCTCATTCCCCACCTACAGCCACCACCAGCAGCAAGCCAATCTGCCTATAGTGGCGGCAGCAGAGAAACAAGTTAACTTAAATTAACCAAGGTGTCAACCCCCCACCAGCAGACCGACCCTTCTTTTAGCACCAGTAGTGCCACAGGCCCAGTATCTCCCAACCTTCCACCCAGTTGCAGGGAGCCACCTAGACCCTGTGGCTCTTGGTCTTTCACTCAGTGGATGCCTCCTCTGATGCCATCAGCATAGATAACATGGGAAGCCCTCCAGCACTGGGTGGCTGGAGAATAAGTCAGTGGAAACACTCTATCCAGCAGGACAAGTATCCCATACTCCTCACTTAATGGCACTAAGAGGCCCAAGGAATAACTTTGTGTCCCCACAAGTGGCACCAGCAGACATAAGCAAGAGATAATTCAAACCCAAAGAATGAAGTAGGAAGAGCATTTCACAATCTCTAAAAGTTAAGTT
Organism: Choloepus didactylus; assembly: GCF_015220235.1. Lineage (NCBI taxonomy): Eukaryota > Metazoa > Chordata > Mammalia > Pilosa > Megalonychidae > Choloepus > Choloepus didactylus. The sequence continues at coordinate 83,665,703 of NC_051334.1, read as the reverse complement.
TTCATTGAAACCACAATCTACAAAATTAGTCTAGAAAAGATATACTAATACTAAACAGGGTAACTGCTTGTTAAATTAGAAAGTTTGATCAGGATCCAGAGTCTCCTATTTTAATATCCAAAGTGTCTATGATATAATTCAAAATCACTTGTCATACCATGCACCAGAAAGATGACAACTTGAAAGAGAATATGCAATCAATTTCTGGCAACACCAAGATGGATCAAATGTTGGAATTATCTGACAAGGATTTTTTGAAAACAGGTTTATTGTATAGTTCAAAAAGATTTTTAGTATATTCACAAGATTGTGCAACCACCACCAAAATCTAACTTTAAAATATTACACCCCCCAAAAGAAACATATCAATGAGTGATAGCTCAGGTCCATCTCACAGTGGGTCCAGTGGGTCCCCGGACCCATTCTGTGGTTATTTCCCCAGTGCCGGAATGCATAATTGGAATAGACATACTCAGCAACTGGCAGAATCCTCACATTGGTTCCCTGACTCCTGGAGTGAGGGCTATTATGGTGGGAAAGGCCAAGTGGAAGCCACTAGAGCTGCCTCTGCCTAGCAAAATAGTGAACCAGAAGCAATACCGGATTCCTGGAGGGATTGCAGAGATTAATGCCACTCTTAAGGACTTGAAGGATGCAGGGGTGGTGATTCCCACCACATCCCCATTCAACTCTCCTATTTGGCCTGTGCAGAAGACAGATGGGTCTTGGAGGATGACTGTGGATTATCGTAAGCTTAACCAGGTGGTGACTCCAATTGCAGCTGCTCTTCCAGATGTGGTATCATTGCTTGAGCAAATCAACACATCCCCTGGTACCTGGTATGCTGCTATTGATCTGGCAAATGCTTTTTTCTCAATTGCTGTCAGCAAGGACCACCAGAAACAGTTTGCATTCAGCTGGCAAGGCCAGCAGTTTACATTCACTGTGCTACCTCAGGGTTATATCAACTCTCCAGCCCTATGTCATAATGTTGTCCGCAGGGATCTTGATCATTTCTCCCTCCCACAAGACATCACACTGGTTCATTATATTGATGGTATCATGTTGATTGGACCTAGTGAGCAAGAAGTAGCAACTACTCTAGATTTGTCGGTAAGGTATTTGCGTGGCAGAGGATGGGAGATAAATCCAGCAAAAATACAGGGGCCTTCCACCTCAGTAAAATTTCTAGGTGTCCAGTGGTGTGGGGCCTGTCGAGATATTCCTTCTAAGGTGAAGGATAAGCTGTTGCATCTGGCCCTTCCTACAACCAAAAAAGAGGCACAATGCTTAGTTGGCCTCTTTGGGTTTTGGAGACAACATATTCCTCATTTAGGTGTGCTACTCTGGCCCATTTACCAAGTGACTAGAAAAGCTTCTAGTTTTGAGTGGGGACCAGAACAAGATGAGGCTCTGCGACAGGTCCAGGCTGCTGTGCAAGCTGCTCTGCCTCTTGGACCATATGATCCAGCTGACCCAATGGTGCTGGAAGTGTCAGTGGCAAATAGAGATGCTGTTTGGAGCCTTTGGCAGGCTCCTATAGGAGAATCACAATGCAGGCCCTTAGGATTTTGGAGTAAAGCTTTACCATCCTCTGCGGATAACTACTCTCCATTTGAGAAACAGCTGTTGGCCTGCTACTGGGCCTTAGTAGAGACAGAACGCTTAACCATGGGCCACCAAGTTACCATGAGACCTGAGTTACCTATCATGAGCTGGGTGTTGTCTGACCCACCAAGCCATAAAGTTGGGCATGCACAGCAGCACTCCATCATCAAATGGAAATGGTAGACAGAGCTCGAGCAGGTCCTGAAGGTACAAGTAAGTTACATGAGGAAGTGGCCCAAATGCCCATGGACCCCACTCCTTCCACCTTACCTTCTCTTTCCCAGCCCATAGCTATGGCATCTTGGGGAGTTCCTTACAGTCAGTTGACTGAGGAAGAGAAGACTCAGGCCTGGTTTGCAGATGGTTCTGCACGATATGCAGGCATAACCCAAAAGTGGACAGCTGCAGCACTGCAGCCCCTTTCTGGGATGTCCCTGAAGGACAGTGGTGAGGGGAAATCCTCCCAGTGGGCAAAACTTTGAGCAGTGCACCTGGTTGTTCACTTTGCTTGGAAGGAGAACTGGCCAGAGGTGCATCTGTATACTGATTCCTGGGCTGTTGCTAATGGTTTGCCTGGATGGTCAGGGACTTGGAAGGAACATGATTGGAAGATTGGTGACAAAGAAGTCTGGGGAAGGGGTATGTGGATAGACCTTTCTGAGTGGGCAAACAACATGAAGATATTTGTGTCCCATGTGAATGCTCACCAGAGGGTGACTTCAGCAGAAGAAGGTTTTAATAACCAAGTGGATAAAATGACCCGTTTGGTGGATACCAATCAGCCTCTTTCCCCAGCAACCCCTGTCATTGCCCAATGGGCTCATGAACAAAGTGGTCATGGTGGTAGGGATGGAGGTTATGCATGGGCTCAGCAACATGGACTTCCACTCACCAAGGCTGACCTGGCCACAGCCACTGCTGAGTGTCCAATCTGCCAGCAGCAGAGACCCACACTCATTCTCCGATATGGCACCATTCCTCGGGGTGATCAGCCTGCTACCTGGTGGCAGGTTGATTACATTGGACCACTTCCATCATGGAAGGGGCAGCGATTTGTTCTTACTGGAATAGACACATACTCCGGATATGGGTTTGCCTTCCCTGCATGACATGCTTCTGCCAAAACTACGATCCGTGGACCTACAGAATGCCTTATCCACCATCATGGTATTCCACACAGCATTGCTTCGGACCAAGGAACCCACTTCACAGCAAATGAAGTGAGGGAATGGGCACATGCTCATGGAATTCTGTGGTCTTACCATGTTCCCCATCATCCAGAGGCAGCTGGGTTGATAGAACGGTGGAATGGCCTGTTGAAGACTCAATTACGGCGCCAACTAGGTGGCAATACCTTGCAGGGTTGGGGCAGTGTTCTCCAGGAGGCTGTGTATGCTCTGAATCAGCGTCCACTCTATGGTGCTGTTTCTCCCATAGCCAGGATTCATGGGTCCAGGAATCAAGGGGTGGAAACAGGAGTGGCACCACTCACTATCACTCCTAGTGATCCACTAGGGAAATTTTTGCCTCTGAATCAACAGGCAAGGAAGGGGATTACTGTACTGACTGGGGTGATTGATCCTGACTATCAAGGGGAAATAGCACTGCAACTACACAATGGAAGTAAAGAAGAGTTTTCCTGGAATACAGGAGATCCCCTAGGGCGTCTCTTAGTACTACCATGCCCTGTGATTCAAGTCAATGGAAAACTGCAACAACCCAATCCAGGCAGGACTACCAATGGCCAAGAAACTTCAGGAATGAAGGTTTGGGTCACCCCACCAGGCAAAGAACCATGGCCAGCTGAAGTGCTTGCTGAGGGTAAAGGGAACATGGAATGGGTAGTGGAAGAAGGTCGTGATAAACATGAACTACGGCCACATGACCAGTTACAGAAATGAGGACTATGATGACATGAATAGTTCCTCCTTGTTTTGTTATGATTATGTTTGTATTTGTCTGTAAAGCAAATATCTTTGCTTTCTTCTCTGTCTTATCCCCGTATCATATGGCATAAGCTGTAATGTTCATTTTGAAGGTATGGTTTTAGGTGATGTGTATAACTGCCAAGTTGACAAGGGGTGGACTGTGATGGTTAGGTTCCTGTGTCAACTTGGCCAGGTGACCCAGCTGTCTGGTCAAGCAAACACTGGCCTAACAACTGCTGTGAAGACGTTTGAGGCTGGTTTATTAAATCATCAGTCAATTGACTGCAGCTGTGACTGATGACTCATCAAAGGGCGTGCCTTCCACAATGAGAGAATGCAATTGACTGGATTTAATCCAATTAATCAGTTGAAGACTTATAAGCAAGACAGATAGAAGACCTTCACTTCTTCTTCGGCTGCCCAGTGAAGCATTTCCTGAGGAGTTCATCGAAGTTGCCAGTTCATTTCCTGAGGAGTTCGTCGTAGTTGCCGGTTCATTTCCTGAGGAGTTCATCAGACATCTTCCTTGGAGTTGACAGTTTGTTGATGGCTCTACAGAATTTGGACTCATGCATACCCACAGTTGCGTGAGTCACTTTTACAATTTGATAATCAGAGACACCTCTCATTGATTCTGTTTCCCTAGAGAACCCTAACTAATACAGTCACCATCCCCATCCCACCCCTAATACTAAGGAACCATTGATCTTTTTCCTGTATTTATAAATTTTTTCTGTATTTATAAATTTGTCTACTCTGTACATTTCATAGCATATTAGGGCCTTTGTGACATTCCTGTTTCACTTTGAATAATGTTTACATTGACATTCATAAAGTAATGTGTATTTGTACTTCATTAATTTTATTGGTGAATAATATTCAATTTATGGGTATATCACATTTTACTTATCTAATCATCAATTATGGGCACTTGGTTGTTTATATCTTTGGACTACTACAAATAATGCTGCTATGATTATTTGAGTACAAGTTTTTGGTGGATGTATATTTTCTTTTCTGTTCGGTGTCTACCTGAGGTAGACTTACTGGGTTATACAGTTTTATATATGAACTTTTTGAGGAACTGCCAATTTTTTTCCAAAGTGGCTGCATCAATTTACATTTATGCCAACAATGTAATGGGGTTCCAAGGGGTCTGACAAGAATTTTAAAGCAGCCATCATAAAAATGCTTCAATTGCAAAATGAAATGAAATGAAGTTTCAGTGACTGAGAGATTTCAAATGGAGTCGAGAGGTCACTCTGGTGGACATTCTTATGCACTATATAGATAACCCTTTTTAGGTTTTAACGTATTGGAATAGCTAGAAGTAAATACCTAAAACTATCAAACTCCTACCCAGTAGCCTGGACTCTTGAAGATGATTGTATAACAATGTAGCTTACAAGCGGTGACAGTGTGATTGCGAAAACCTTGTGGATCCTACTCCCTTTATCTAGTGTATGGACAGATGAGTAGAAAAATGGGGACAAAAAATAAATGAAAAATAGGGTTGGATGGGGGGTGATTTGAGTGTTCTTTTTTACTTTTGTATTCTTATTCTGATTCTTTCTGATGTAAGGAAAATGTTCAAAAATAGATTGGGGTGATGAATGCATAACTATATGATGGTACTGTGAACAGTTGGTTGTACACAGTGGATGATTGTATGGTATGTGAATATATTTCAATAAAACTGAATTTAATTAAAAAGAGATAGCAGGTCTAAATAGAAACCTTATATTGTATCTGTGGCAATATTTTTTTTAATTTTTCACAACTTGAAAGTGCATGGATATGTGTATGAATGTAAACAATTTACTCATAATCTGTGCCAACATCTTAGTGATACTTCATTTGTATGTGTAATAATAGTAGTTAAATTTTTAAAACTTTTTCTGAGATACAATATACATAAAATAAAATTTGCCATTTTAAGTGTACAATTCAATGAGTTTTTAAAAAATGTATACAGTCTTATAACAACCATCACAGTCATCATATGGAATACTTTCATTACCCAAAGTGTTTCCTGAAGCCCCTTTGCAGTCAGTCTCCGCCGCCAAGGCCCAGTCCTTGCCAACCACTCATCTGCTTTCTGTCACTATAATCTTGCTCTTTCTAGAATTTCCTGTAAGTGGAATTATACACGGTGTAATCTTTTGTGCCTTGACTTCTTCCATGGAGCTTTTAATATTCATTCATGTTGCTGAGAAATCATTAGTTTATTCCTTTATCTTGCTGAGTAATATTCTGTTGTATGGATATATCACAATTTGTTAATGCATTCAACAACTAATGGAACATTTGGGTTGTTGCTAATTCTGGGCAATTATACATAATGCTACTATGAATATTTGAGTACAAGTCTCTGTGTGAATATGTTTTATTACTCTTGGATAAATATCTAGGAGTAGGATTGCTTGGTAGTATGTTAAGGTATATGTTTGCATTTATAAGAAACTAACTGTTTTCTAAAGCAGCTGTACCATTTTGCATTCCCACCAGCAATGTTGGAGGGTTTAGGTTCTGGTTGATTCTCATCCTCAACAACCTTTGGTATTACAGTCATTTTAATTTTAGTGGATGTGTAGTTGTGTCTCATCGCATTTCCCTGATGACTAATGATGTTGAGCCTTATTTCAAGTGTTTATTGGTGACATATATCTTTTTTGGTGAAGTATCTATTCAAATCTTTTGTCCAATTATTAAATTGAGTAGTTTATCTTATTACTGAGTTGTAAAAGTTCTTTCCATATTCTGGATACAATTCTATTATCAGATATAAATTTTTCATTACTTTCTCCCCCCAAAAATGCATCAATAGTCAATTACAAATTATCTTGAAACAAATGAAGAATTAGAAAATATCATCAAAGAAATAGAAATTATAAAAAAGAACCAACTGTACATTATAGGATTGAAGAATGAATTAAGAAAATAAAAAAAAAAAACCTCACTGATTGGCTCAATAGTAATGTGGAGATGTCAGAGTTGGAATTAGTAAAACTGAGGTCAGAACAATAGAATTTACTCAATTTGAACAACAAAGAACAACTGAAAAAAAAAATGAACATGGGCCCAGGGACCTGAGAGACAATAAAAAAGCGATCAATAATTTATGTCATCAAACCACTGAAGGACAGGAGAAAGAGAGCAGGGCTGTAAAAGTGTTTAAAAACTGCCTAAACCTTTCCAAATATGGCCTAAGTGGTACACCTACAGATTCAAGGAACTGAACCAACACAAAATAGGGATCAACCAGAAGAAACCAATGCTGACACATTAACTTTTTACAGTTTTTTTTTTTTATTGTGGAATGTAATATAGAAGTAATAACTTTCCAAGCGCAATTTAACAAGTAGTTAGAGAGCAAAGAATGTTATGGGTTGCAGTCCCACCATTTCAGGTCTTTCCTTCCACCTATTCTAATACCCTAGCAACTAAGAAACAGAAAATTCTATAGAGCTTCAGTATTCATAATCCTTTGTTAAATTCCATCTTGTCTGTTGCTACCCCTTCCTCTAGTTTAATCACCTTCCCTATCTTCAGGGATGTCTAGACAGTGACCACCCTGCTTGTTTATTTGAAAAAGGGTGTCAACATTAAGGGAAAAGGGGTCATGACTGGTTGATGTTCTTGAAGAAGCTGTTGCTTTTGGGTTTGGGAGCTTAGTTGGCATAGGAGCACTCTGGAGGATTTAAATGTTTGAAGAATAAACTTAGTGAGTGAAACTTTTATAGTCTCAGATAGTGACCCAGGTATTCTTTAGGGTTTCTAGGACTGTTGACTTGGGCTTATCATACTGTGGCCATTTGGGATATCTAGATGAAGCTTGCATAGGAGTAACCTCCAGGACAGCCTCTCGACTCTATTTGAAATCTTCTAGCCACTGAAACCTTATTTTGTTGCCTTTCTTTTCCCCCTTTTTGTCAAAAAGGCATTCTCAGCCCCTCAATGACAAGATCAGGCTCACTTCCAGAATCTGTGTCCTGCGTCGCCAGGGAGACTCACTCACCTTGGTGGTCCTGTTCCACATTGGGGGGAGGGTGATGAATTTATTTGCAGAGTTGGATTTAGAGAAAGTCCACATTTGAGCAACATGACAGGTTCTCTGAAGGTGACTCCTAGGCATAATTATAGGTGGGCTTAGCCTCCCATTTACAACCATAAGTTTCACAAGTAGGGGTTCCTAATTTCACATTGCATATGTTCTGCTCATGATAAGCTATCCACATCTCACATTATCATCACTAAGTTGTACAATCCTCATCACTCTCCATTTTAAACAATTCTCATGACCCAAAACACCCCATAGCTCTTTTCAGCCCTTAATTATTTGTCCCTAGTATTTGTGTGGTACTAGTGATGTATTCCTATCAATTATAGTCCCTAGTATGCAATAGGTACTTTTCCAATATGCCACTCTGTTCACATCATAAACTTTTGAAAACTAAAAACTAAGATAAAAATATTAAAAGCAGATAGAGGGAAACCTATAGTGGAAAAACAATGTGAATGATAGTGGATTTTCATGGAAGCCAGGAGTACGTGGCACAAAAATTTTCAAGTGCTGAAGGAAAATAATTATCAACCATGAATTGTCGATCTGGCAAAATTGTCATTCAGGAATGAAAGAGAAATAAAGACATTTTCATATGAAAGAAAATAAAGAGAATTTGTTGCTAGCAGACCTATATTTAAAGAATAGCTTAGTTAAGTTCCCTAAATAGAAAGGAAATGATAACAGAAAAAGGCTCAGACCTTCGGAAGGGTAAGAACAATGGAATAGGTAAAAAAAAAAAAAAAAAAAAAAATAGGGGTGAATATATTAGGCCATTCTTCTCATGAGTTTCTTGAATCATATTTGTAGACTGAAGCAAAATTATAACAATATCTGCCATGGTGCTCAATGAATGTAGAGGAAATACTTGAGACAATTAAATTTGTTTAAATGGGGAAGATAAAGATACCTAAACAGAAGAAATATTTCAATACTTCACTCAAAGCAATAAAACATTGATTTTAGTAGGTTGTAATATGCTACATATGTATATTGTAATTACTAGAAAAACCACTAAAAAATTATACAGTGTGATAACTTAAAGAAAACTATAGCTGAAAAAAGATGGAATTATTTAAATGTTCAAATAACCCATATAAAGGAAAGAAAAAAGAAACAGAGGAATTAGAAAGAGAGAAAGAAACAGAAAACAAATGATAAAGTGGCAGGCAAACCCTAACATATCAATAATTACACTAAATGGTAAAAATACCAATTAAAGGAGCACCCCTTACACTCATGGAAACAGATGGTGGGTTGGCATGTGAGTAGGTGGACCTGGAGCCAACATGGCAACAATATTTAGCCAAAGCTGTGGGGTCCTGAGAAGTATTTCTCATTTTTACTGTAGATCACAACATACAAAGCTGCCCTACAAGGTGAATAAGGATTTGGTTTTAATTTTGAACTCACTGAACAGCAGAAAGAATTTCAAGCTACCACTTGCAAGTTTGCCAGAGAGGAAGTAATCCCTGTTTCTGCCAAATATGATAAAACTGGTGAGTATCCTGTTCCCCTAATTAAAAGAGCCTGGGAACTTGGTTTGATGAATACACACATTCTGGAGAGTTGTAGAGGCCTCAGTCTTGGATGTTTTGATGCTTAATTACTGAAAAGATAGCTTATGGATGTACCGGGGTTCAAACTGCTATTGAAGGAAATTCTTTGGGGCAAATTCCTGTTATTATTGCTGGAAATGATCAACAACAAAAGAAGTATTTGGGGAAGATGACTGAGGAGGCATTGATGTGTGCCTATTGTGTAAAAGAACCTGTAGCAGGCTCTGATGTTGCTGGTATAGAGACCAAAGCAGAAAAGAAAGGAGATGAGTATATTATTAATGGTCAGAAGATGTGGCTAACCAATGGAGGAAAAGCTAATTGGTATTTTTTATTGGCTTGTTCTCATCGGGATCTTAAGGCTCCTACTAGTGAAGCCTTTACTGGATTTATTGTGGATGCAGATACTCCTGGAATCCAGGTTGGAAGAAGGGAATTAAATATGGGCCAGTGATGTTCAGATACAAAAGGAATTGTCTTTGAAGATGTGAGAGTGGCAGCTCCTGGGATGGCAGGAAAAGAGCTTTGGTGAATAACATCCTGGGTATAATTGATAAATCCTATTTATTTCTTGAAGAAAAATGCCACTGAACTATAAGTGGAAATAAAGGCTTTTGTCAGGATGCTTTTCTGGTGCCAGGAAATTTGTCTATCTTTTTGTTGCCCCAGTTTCCTAATTTGTAAAACAATATTTCATAGGAAGCTGAAAGGATGGAAGAAAATAATCATGGTACATTAAAAAAAATCTTTCCTATTTTGATGTTTACTTTTGATGAAGATGAAAGAGTTGTACTGCAGTGAAATGAAATATTTTACTGATTCAGCTCAAATGCCATAACTGCACATGTGGAACTATTCCCAGATGTAAATGACCATGCTGGGAAAAAAACAAAACTCTAATGCAAGAACTTGTGTCTTCAACTACTGAGAAAGTTGAACAAGTTTCTCTTTTCTTATGAGACTTCTCAGATCCTTTACCCTACGGATGTGTATTGAGAACTTCCAAGAAGGGGATTTAGTTTGCTGCTTTCCAAAGCTTAACACTGGCACCAATCACTAGTCTATATAATGCCTAAAATACACCCAAAGCAAATATTTTCTCTGCCTTATTGGAAGACCAAAAAATGTTCAAAGTTCAAAATATGCATTAGACCTTATTTTGACTTTATTTTTAAAAAGAGTGTTTTAAAAAAGTAAATAAAAACATTTGCTCAAATTTTAATACTGCTTTATGTGCTCTGTTTTTCATTTTTAAATGTTTTTTAGAAAGCATACAAATAAAGATAAATAGATTCAAACTGGTAAAAAAAAATAGTCAAGGCTACTGGGTTGCAGTTTGATAGTCTCAGGTACTTACTTCTAGGTATTCCAATGCATTAAAACCTAAAAAGGTTTATCTATATAGTGCATAAGAATGCCCACCAGCGTGACTCTTGACTCCATTTGGAATCTCTCAGCCACTGAAACTTTATTTTGTTTCATTTGGCATCCCCCTTTTGGTCAAGAAGATGTTCTCAATCCCGCGATGTCGGGTACAGATTCATCCCTGGGAGTCATAGCCCGTGTTGCCAGGGAGATTTACACCCCTGGGAGAATAATTTGCTTTTGTTATTTTGACCTCTTAAAATTGATGTAGCCGAAATTCCTCAGAATTTCAGTATTTTTCCAATGATAGGGAAGTAGGCTTATGAAAGTATTCAGAATGTTCCAAAATTTACATTGAGAAAATACTGTAGGATTTGGATGCCACTAAATAACTTTCCAGTAACTTTAGAAACTTAATGGTATTGTATTAGAGGAGTTCATTTTACTACAATTTGGAAAGCATTTGCTTTCAATTTTGCACTTTAATGATCAAAAATTTGATGTTCATGTACTCCCAGAACAACTCCCAGAAGTTACTTGAAAATCTTATTTAATTCTGAGCCACATTTCACTTGCCTTACTTAAAACAAATCAATAAAGCTTGCCTGAAATTATTTTTATATGATTCCATTGGTCTCTAGGTAACCTTTGGTCGGTTGTACACAATCTCATTTCATGACTTTATGTGCATATGTTCTGAAAAGAATTAAAGTAAAATTGTCTTCTTGAATGCTTATCAATATATCCGTTTATATTCCTTCCAAGAATTTTTATTACTTCATGCTAATGATGTGTTCTTGATGTATTTTTCTATGGTGAACAAAAAAGTCAAGTTTTGATTTGAGTTGCAAAAAGTACTTGCTCATTGTTTCATTAGAGACTGTTATCTTGGACAAAAAAGGTATCAAATAATACGTAAGAAACAACTTTTATGAATTTAATTTTTTTTTGTAATTCTAAACATGAAAAGGGGTATAATCTGTTATATTAATTACCCAAATAAAAATCTAAATGTTTACGAAAATACCAATTAAAGCACATGGATTGGCAGAACAGATAGGAAGAAGACCCAAGTGTATGTGGTCTATAAGAAATATAGGAAAAGATATATCATGTCAAAATTGGTCAAAACAATACATGAATGTTTAGAGTAGTTTTATTCATAATAGCCCAAACTGGAAACAACCCATATGTCCTTCAATGGATGAATGGTTAAACAAACTCTAATACATCCATACCCGGAATACCCAGCAATAAAAAGAAATTAACCATTGATACACACAAGAACTTGTTTGAATCTCCTGGGAATTATGCTGAGTGAAAAAAAAGCCAATCCCCCAAAGTTGCCTACTGTGTGATTCCATTTTATCACTATTTTGAATGACAAAATTATAGAAAAGGAGACCAGATAGTGGTTGCTGGGGGTTAAGGACAGAGTGGGCCTGGGTGGGAAGTAGGTATAGCTATAAAAAGCCAAAATGATAGATACTTGTGGTGATGGAAGTGTTCTTTATTCTGAGTGTCTCAATGTCAATATCATGGTTGTGATATTATATTACAGTATCGCAAGATGTTACTATGAGGGCAATCTGGGTACCGTCTGCATGGGATATCTCTATTGTTTTTTACAACTGAATGTGAATCTACAGCTGTTTCAAATTAAAAAGTTTTATTTAAAAAATGAGGTAAGTAAAGCACAAAGATTTTAAGTGATAAAAATGTTTTACTTCCAGCTTAAGTGGAGAAAATATTAAAACAACATTAATTTTCACATCAAGAAAAAACCTAAATACCTTTCCATTCCAAGTACTAATATTCATTAAACTCACAGAAAATGGTCCAACTTAAACCTAGAGTTGATCTCAAGTAACGTTAAGGAGAAAGTTTGAAATGAACATGTTTTCTAGATTGCAAAACAACGAGCACGAACATTAAAACAAATCTCAAACATACGAAGAGGAAAAAACAAATCTATCCAAGTCTCCTTGGTAGTGTATGGCTACTAGGAGCCTTGTCATGAATTGTGCATTCATAAAATAGTATTAATTTGTTGCTTTAAGAGTGCTAGGCAGATACACTTTGAGATCAAAGAATAAAAATTGATGTCCTCAAACATTTGCTTCACGTATATTTTCATTATTACAATAATCCTTAAAATTCACAAAGAAGTTATTCACTGAAGTTAAAGCTCTTAATCTAACTTTTGATCCTCACTTATCAATGCACTTCAGTTAAAGATCTCAAGGAATACACTTGCAGTTGAGCAAGGTGGGAATTTATTATTCTTTGCATTGAAGGAGAATGCACACAGTGGGAACCATGGGACATCTCATCAAGGGACTATTAGGAAAAACTATTATAGGATTTGAGATTTGGTTGGGTGATTTGTGGGAGGGCCCAAGGAAGCATAAGTTTGCATCAGATTCAGTGTTGTCAGAAAGTAGAACCATCCTAATAATTATAAACAACAGGGAGGATAGACTAAAGTCGGGATAAAGAAGTAATTGGTAAAGAAGTCACAGTCACTCGTTTAGAGAGGGGGATGTTGAAGTGACCTTGTCTGAAGTGGAAGGACATTTTATGAGATTGATTATATCCTTAGCTGTAAGCATCAGACCATTTTGTAATAACACTGAGGCTCAGCTATGAGAATTGGGTCAGTTTTTCAAATGTGAGGAGCTGCTTTTTGTTCTTTCTCAGTTCCCCCTTTTGGCTAAGGGAAGAAGTTAGACCGTGGAACTTTATTCCATGATGACCAGATTTATACCATTGTAAAGAGAGTGTAGCTACAAATCATAAGCGTGTCCATTGACCATAGTCTGTACTTGAACCAGAGTCAATCCTTCCTAGTCCTTCTGTTGTAAGATGAGTTGCTGGAACACCCAAGGTGACAATGGCAATGAAATTGCATCTGGGTCTGAACAGGAAGAAGACTGGGAAGATGGCAGAATAGGAAGTGCCAGGATTAAGTCTCTCTAACAGAACTATTAAACAAGCAGGAACTGTCAGAAACAATGATTGTGAAACTCCAGAGTCCAGTAGAACACTGTATAGCACCCAGGGAAGAGTGGGAGGAAGAGACTGGTAAATTATGGTAAAGATTAATAAATTGCTCTCTCTGCACAGCAGTTACAAGGGCCCATCTGCCACTCTTACAGCAGGCCACAGTGGGGTCTGGACCCTGGCTAGCTCCCTGGTGACAAAAAGGGATGTAAAAATCCACTCCACCAAAAAAGGGATAGGCAGTTTCAATTGTAGATATGGCTTTTGATTAGCAATTTCAGAGTACCGGGGACCCAGCTCTGAGGGCAGCCATTATTGCAACCCACCCCAAATGAGACAGATGAGGAGAATTAAAGATGCTGTTTCTTGGACCTGTAGGGGACAGTTGAAAGGCTAGCTTTGATGTGCAGGTCAGGGAAGTGCTGCTTTGGGGAGCTGTGGAAGAAGCTCCTGGTGCCATTCCAGATCCCCTCTCCATGGCAGATTGGAGCCAGCCTGCACCTCATAATGAGTCCCTGGCCTTATTCAAGCTGTGAAAGACCAACTTTGGAAACTCATCTATAGCTTGTCCCCCTCCCAGAATTTGCCCTCCAGGTGAAAGCAGCTTGAGACAACAAAAGCAGTGCAAGAAACTATAGAGACAGATGACCTGGGCAAAGGATTACCTGCTTTAAACACAGGAGAAGGAGAATGCCTGTTTCTTGGGAAATAGAAGTGGTATAAAACTCCAGTTAACTGGAGAACTCAAAAGAAACTAACCAGCACAAGCTCAGGACAAGACAGAGGCCCAGAAAAGACAGAAGGGTCATGCCCCTTATATTTGCCTTGGGCAGACCTTCCTGATAAGAGGGCAGACACTCAAGAAAATTTCTGTCATATCACCAGTTGGTTAAAAACCAAAGAAATGGATGTCTCAGGGGATAAATTGCAGAGTAAACATTTTAAAATATTAAAATGTACAGTGTGAAAGCAAAAGAGGACAGTATGTACAAAGACATAGGAAATGATGGCCCCTCCAAAAGAGGTAAAAAAAAAAAATCCAGACTGTGTGTGAAGGTTTGAAGCTATATGAATCCCTGAAAAGATCATGTTTTTTAAGCTAATCCATTCCTGTGGTGTGGGCCCATTGTGAGTAGGCTGTTAAAAGTTGAGATGTGAGCCATCTCATTCAGGGTGGGTCTTAATCCTGTTATAGGAGTCCTTGATAAAAGGATAAAAGACAGAGAGAAGACAAAGAAAAAAGGCAGAGATGCTCAGAGAGAAAAGCCAGAGAATTTGGGAGAGTACACATGGAAGACAGAGCAAAGTGGCCAGAAGGTGAAACAATGAAACTGGAGAGAAGGACCAGCAGACACCAGCCATATGCCTTTCCATGTGACAGAGGAGCCCTGAATCATCAGCAGCCTTTCGTTGTTGAGAAAGCATCACCTGTTGATGCCTTAATTTGGACATTTTCACAACCTCAGAAGTGTAAGATTGTAAGTTTATAAATCCCCATTGCAAAAGCCAATGCATTTCTGGTATATTTCATTTCATCAGCTTTAGCAAACTAAAACACTGGGGATATACTGAAAAAAGACTTTTAAAATGATACTAAAAATGCTCAAGGAGATGAAGGAAAATACAGAGACAAATTAAAAGATATCAGGAAAACAAAGAATATGCAGGATGAGAATCTCAGTGAAGAGACAGAAATTTTAATAAGGAAACAAACAGAACTACTGGTGCTGAAGACCATAATAAATGAAATGAAAAAATGCCCAGGAGAATTTCAACAGGAGATTGGAACTGGCAGAAGAATCAGTGAACTTGAAGAAAAGACAATTGAAATGAGCCAGCCTAGGGAACAGAAAGAAAAAAATTATAAAAAGCTAAAATAGCTTAAGACACCTCTGGGACACCATCAAGCATACCATTATATGCATTATGGGAGTCCCAGAAGAAATAGAGAAAGGGGCAGAAGAATATTCAAAGAAATAATGACACAGAACTTCTAAAACTTAGCAAAAGACATGAATATACACATCCAAGCCCAGAGAACATCAAACAGGATAAACATGAAGAAAAAAACACCTCATCATATATTGATCACACTTTCAAATTCAAAGGCCATGAAGAGAGTTCTGAAAGCTACAACAAAAAACAATGTGTTATGTACAAGGGTGTTCTAGTTTGCTAATGCTGCCAGAATGCAAAACACCAGAGATGGATTGGTTTTTATAAAAGGGAGTTTACTTGGTTACACAGTTACAGTCTTAGGGCCATAAGTGTCCAAGGTAACACATCAGCAATCAGGTACCTTCACTGGAGATGACCAATGGTGTCCGGAAAACCTCTGTTAGCTGGGAAGGCACGTGGCTGGCATCTGCTCCAAAGTTCTGGTTTCAAAATGGCTTTCTCCCAGGATGTTCCTCTCTAGGCTGCAGTTCCTCAAAAATGTCACTCTTAGTTGCACTTGGGATATTTGTCCTCTCTCAGCTTCTCCAGAGAAAGAGTCTGCTTTCAATGGCCATCTTCAAACTGTCTCTCATCTGCAGCTCCTGTGTTTTCTTCAAAGTGTCCCTCTTGGCTGTAGCTCCTCTTCAAAATATCACTCACAGCTGCACTGAGTTCCTTCTCTTTGAGTCAGCTCATTTATATGGCTCCACTGATCAAGGCCCACCCTGAATGGGTGGGGCCATGCCTCCATGGGAATATCTCATCAGAGTCATCACCCACAGCTGGGTGGGGCGCATTCCAAGCAAATCTAATCAGCACGAAAACATCTGCCCCACAAGACTACATCAAAGATAATGGCGTTTGGGGGACACAGTACATTCAAACTGGCACAAAGGGAGTCCCAATTAAATTGAGTGGCAATTTCTCATCAAAAACCATGGAGACAAGATAGTACATTGAAATACTTAAAGTGCTGAAAGAAAATAACTGCTAACCAAGAATTTTGTGTCTTGCAATACTTTCTTTCAAAAATGAAAGAGAGATTAAGATATTCTGAGATAAAAGCTGAAGAAGTTCTTCACCACTAGACATGCCCTACAAGCAATGCTAAAGGGAGTTCTTCAGAATGAAAGGAAAGGACACTAGACAGTGGTTCAAAGCCACATAAAGAAATAAGAACCTCCAGTAAAAGTAACCTTTTGGGCAATTATAAATGCCAGCACTATTGTATTGTATGGCTTGGTATGTCGCTCCCTTTCTTACTTCCTACAGGTGCTAAAATACAAATGAATATAATGTAATGGCAAACCTATGGTTTGAAGCAAGCATACAATGTACAAAGACATAATTGGTAAAAAGTACAAAAAAAAGGGGTGGGGGAGATGAAGGGGTTTAGGAAAAGTATATGTATAAGCAACTGAATTCAATTTGCTATCAAACCAAATATGATTATTATATATTCAGGATGTTACATTTTCACCCCATGGTAACCACAAGGAAAATAGATGAAAAATATATCCAGATGGAATGAGAAGGCATTGAATATGGTACAATACAAAGAATCAAATAAATATAAAATTTGAGGTATAAAGGTGAATTCATAACAAATTCTCTGATTCTAATCCAGCACATGATTAATTTTGGCCTTCCAGACTTGATTATTTGTAACTTCTTTCCTTGACAGTCAGAAACCTGGCTCTTAGTATTTACCATTTGTTTATTTGACTGATTTATCCCTACTATGCTTACGGAGTAGATTCAGAATTAACAAATACCTTGTGAGAAACTATTCTTCAAACTAGAGTACTGGTTTATGTATAGTTACTTTTGTCTTTAGCCTTAGTGTTATCAGTCAAAACAGCTTTTTACAAAATTGCTTCATTCAGGAATCTTCTCACCTCCATCAGTGAGGTAGTGTCATACATTTGTATTACAATTAGATTTATTCGTCACTGTTTCAATTCCACCCTGTTATCCCATGACGTTATAGTTGATGTTTTTGAAGTTATATCCATTTAATTTCACTCTTTGTGTTGTACAGTTCTATGGGTTTTGGACAATGCACAGAGTCATGTATCCACCACTATAATAGCATAAAGAATAGTTCCATCACCCTAGAAATTCTGTGCATCTCCTTTATACTCAACCACTTGAAGTTTTCACAAACCCTGAAAGCCACTGAACTGTTTTCTCTGTATATAGTTTTGCTGTTTCTGCAATGTCATTCAATGAAATCATACAATATGTAGCCTTTTGGGTCTGTCTTTTTTCACTTAGCAAGTATTTTTAAGTTTCAACTGTTTTATGTGTGAATCAATAGTTAGCTTCTTTTTATCAGTAAATAGTGTTACATTGTATGGAAGTACCATATTATATTTACGTAATCACCTGTTGAAAGATATCTTGGTTGCTACCAGTGTTTAGCAATTATAAATAAAGCAGCTATAACCATTTCTGTGCAGGTTTTCATAAGAACATATGTTTTCAATTCATTTGGGTAAGTATCTAGGAGTTGGATTACTGGGTGATAAGGTAGTCACTATTTAACAGCATAAGAACATGGCAAACTGTATTTAAAGTGGTGTACAATTTTGTAGTTCTGAAAGCAAAATATAAGTCATCCTCTTGTATCTTCACCAGCATTTGGAATTGTCAGATTTCTGTATTTTAGTCATTGTATTTTATTGTGGTATCTCATTGTTCCAGTGATATTTATTGAAAAGGGTGTTCTTGCTCCGCTGATTTTCCTTTGCACCTTGTTAAAAAAATCAGTTAACTACCTGCCTGAAAATAAAGTCAACTCAGAGCAGAACAACCAGGAGATGGATATAGGTGGTGTTATTTGAACCCCTGAATCTAGCCGGACCTGAAACCAAAACCACCCCTGGACTTTTAGTTATATGAGTTAAAATAAATTTCCTTTTTGTACTTATAAAACAACCATTAATTATATTTGTGTACATCTATTGCTGGATTTCTGCACTGTTTCACTGATCTATGTGTTTATTCTTTCACAAATACCACACTGCCCTGATTGCTATAATTTTATATTAAGCCTTGAAAACAGATATCTACATATCTACAATATTTTATTAGGATTATATTAAATCTATAGATCAATACAGGAGAATTCTCATCTTAAAAAAACATGATTTCTTCCAACCCTTTAACATGGTATATTTCTCCATTTATTTAGGCCTTCTTTGATTTATTTCTTCAGTGTTTTGCAGTTTACCTCATACAGAGTCTGAGTGTTTTGTTAGTTTTACCTAAGTACTTTGTCTGCGGGTCTATTAGAAAGTCTTGGTACTTTGTCTGCGGGTCTATTAGAAAGTCTTGGTTTTTGTATGCAAATTTCAATTGTTCAATTGACTTTTGTATGTTGACCTTTTATCCTGTAACTTTTATAGACTCACTTATTTGTTCTATTAGTTATTTTATTAGAGATTCTTTGGGATTGTCTACATAGACAATCATGTCATCAGCAAAAAAAATGGAATTTCATTTCTTCCTTTCTAATCTGAAAATCTTTCACTTTTCTCCTAACTTCTTGCACTCACTAGGACCATCACAGATGATGTTGGAAAGTAGTAGCAGAGAGAGGTTACTCTTTATTTTTTCCTATCTTAGGTGGTGTGGTGGTTTGAAGCTTTTATGTACCCCAGAAAAAGCCATGTACTTTTATTCCATTCCTGTGGGTGTAGACATGTTGTGGGTGGATTATTTCAATTGAGCTGAGACCCACCTCATTATGGGTGAGTCTTGATCCTCTTGCTGGAGTCCTTTAAAAGAGATGAAGCCCAGAGAGCTCAGAGAAGCCCCAGAGAAGTTAAGAGATTAAATTAAGAGAAGCTGATAAGAAAAGCCCAGGATAAGCTGAGACACAAAGAAACTCAGAGAGGAAGCCACTGAAGCCAGAAGCTGAAAGCAATGAAACCTGTGAGTGAAGGACCAGCAGATGCTGGGCATGTGCATTCCCATGTGACAGAGGTGTCCCAGATGCTGGTAGCCTGTTTTCAGAGTCCAGGTATCATCCTGTTGATGACTTGAGTTGGACAATTTCATGGCCTTAGAACTGTAAATTTGTAAACTAATAAATCCCCATTGAAAGGCCAACCCATTTCTGTTATACTACATTCCAGCAGCTTTAGCTAAATGAAATAGGAGGTCAGTGTCTTAGTTCTCCAATATTGCTTTGAGAAATACCACAGAATGGGCTGGCTTAAATAACAGGAATTTCCTGTCTCAAGATTTGTAAGTTAGAAGTCCAATGTCAAGGTATTTCCAGTCCATGATTTCTCCTGTTGTCTGTAGCATTCTGATAATGGCTTGCCAGCAATCCATGGCTTATAGATGCATCTTTCCCTTCATCACATGATATCCCTTTCCTCTGGTTTCTCCTGACTGTGTCCAAATTTCCTCTGCTTATAAGGACTTCAGCCATATTGGACAAAGGCCCATACCTTAACTAAAAACATCTTCAAAGGTCCTTTTACAAAGGTGTTCACACCCCCAAGACCAGGGGTTAGGACTTGAGCATGTCTTTTGTGTGAGTACTTAATTC
The DNA here is from genome assembly GCF_015220235.1 of Choloepus didactylus. Classification (NCBI taxonomy): domain Eukaryota; kingdom Metazoa; phylum Chordata; class Mammalia; order Pilosa; family Megalonychidae; genus Choloepus; species Choloepus didactylus. The sequence goes on along the minus strand of NC_051334.1, from coordinate 83,645,675 downwards.
AATCCTCCAAAGATTGCATTCACTCTTTACATTCGGATTCATATTGGCTAAAGGTTTCTCTTAGAAACTCTTTATTATGTTAAGGAAGTTCCCTTGTATTCCTAGCTTGCCAAGGCTTTTTATTATAAATGGATATAGAATGCTCTATCTGCATTTATTGATATAATCATGACTTTCTTATTCAGTTAATAAGATGGTATATTATAGTGATTGATTTTTCAATTTTAAATCAACATGGCATTCTTGGGATAAACAATATTTGGCCCTGTTAGCTATCCTTTTTTAAAAATTCAATTTTATTGAGATATATTCACAAACCATACAATCATCCACAATGTACAATCAACTGTTCACAGTATACCATTATATAGCTGTGCATTAATCACCACAATCAATTTTTGAACATTCTCATTACCACAAAAAAAGAATCAGAATAAAAATCAAAGTAAAAAAGAACACCCAAAACATCCCATACCACCCATCCCTCCCAATTATTCATTTACTTTTTGTCCTCAGTTTTCTACTCATCTGTCCATACACTGGATAAAGGAAATGGGAGTCACAAGGTTTTCTCAATTACAAGGTCACACAGTGTAAGCTACATAGTTAATCATCTTCAAGAATAAAGGCTACTGGGTTGCAGTTCAACAGTTTCAGGTATTTCCTACTAGCTATATCTATACATTCAAAACTAAAAAGGTGTATCTACATAATACATAAGGATACCCTCCAGAATGGCCTCTCAACTCCATTTGAAATCTCTCAGCCACTGAGACTTTATTCTGTTTCATTTCTCTTCCCCGTTTTGGTCAAGAAGGTTTTCTCAATCCCACAATGCTGTGTCCAGGTTCATTCCTTGGAGTCATGTCCCATATTGCCAGGCAGATTTACACCCTTGTGAGTCATGGCCCACATAGTGTGGAGGGCAGTGAGTTTACCTGCAGAGTTGGCTTGGAGAGAGAGGCCACATCTGAGCAACAGAAGAGGTTCTCTGGGAGTGACTTGGGCACAATTATAAGTAGGCTTAGCCTCTCCTTTGCAGTAACAAACATCATAAGGGCAAGCCCAAGATCAAGGGCTCAGCCTTCAAAATTGGTAGTCCCCAATGCTTGTGAGAATATCAGTAATTCCCAAGGTGGAGAAATTTAATATTTCCACTTTTTCTCCCAGTCCCTCAAGGGGGCTTTGCAAATACATTTTTATTCTCTGACCAAATTACTCTGGTATGTATTGGGGCTTCACACTAACCTGTACAAATGAACCAGATTTCACTCCTTATTCAAAGTTTCATGTGTTTGAACAAACTGACCATACAACTAATGGTATTTGAACAAACTGACCATACAAGTTAAATTATATAGTGTGCTACAAAAATTGTAGACTTTGCACATAATAAACATCTCTTCCTTTTGTCTCACACAGAAGTTGAAGTTTTAAAACATGATCAATATAATCCTTTACCCTTTAGTCTGATTTACTTTAATCCTAGCCAAGTCCATTTCATTCGTATCTCCAATTGAAGTCTGATCTATTTTTCATACTCTAATATTTCCTGTATGGGATAATGTGGGCATTCATACCTGCTGGACTCTGGCTCTGAGTCTCAGATGTTACACAGATACCCAAATTTCCAGGGACCTGTGAGGTTATCCACAAAGAGCTCAGCATCTCAGAATTTAGAAATAGCCATTACAACTCAGGAATAGATGTAACTGCTGTAAGAACTTACAATATAGGAACCTTTTATAATAAGCCTTCCTTGATAATCTATGCTCTCAGGTTCAATTCTTGGAGTTTGCACATTATAATTAGCCCATATTAGTGAGGCATTATAATGTTTGTCTTTTCACTTCTGGTTTAATTCACTCAACATACTGTATTCAAGGTCCATTCACTTAGCCACATACCTCCAAACTTCATTTCTTCTCATAGTTCAATACTCCATTGTATGTATACATTACAGCTTGCCATTCTATTCATCAGTCGATGTACCCTTAGGCTTCCTCCATGCACTGTGAATCATGAATACTGCCACTATAAACCCCACTGTGCAAATGTCCATTCATGTCTCTCTTTTCAGTTTTTCCAAGTATATACCCAATAACAGTGTTTCAAGTCCATATGGCAACCCCATGCTTAGCTTCCTGTGGAACCACTACACTGCCCTCCAGATGTGCTGCACCATTCTACTTCCCCACAAATGGTGATTAACTACATCTCCTGCGGGACACTGATTACGTGCTTCAACTTGGCGGGCCTGGGCTGGGGGACCTGATCAGCCCCTGGGGAGGGTGGTGGGCACGGGCGACAGCGCCCTCCGCAGCCCCCCGGGCCTGGGAAAGTGAGGCCGGAGGCAGGCCCCATTTCCTCATCCAAAATAACACTGTTAGGGGAGGCTTGCCGGAGGGAACCGCCTTTTCCCCACCCCCTTATCTTGCCCGGACACTCCCCGTTGCCAGTGCAACTCCCATCACCACCAGTGCGCATACATTGTTGCCAGACACCGTTACCGGAGCAACTCTCGCCCCTTTTCAATCAACCTCCGCGCCCTCTCAGAACCAATCCAAGCCTTTAACCTCTACAGCTACCCCGCCCTCTAAACGCCCGATATAAGCTTGTACTCTCCCCTAATAAACTCTCTTGGTTTCTTCACCCTAAAAAGAAACGTGTCCCGCCTGTTCCTTTCTCGCCGCCCTCCATACTTTGCACGCCACCCCGCCGGGGACCTGGCCAAGTCCCCCGCCTCGCCCTCGCCTCCGGGAAAGAGCCCCCGCCGCCGGTACCCTCCAAGCAATCCTGAGAGCCTAGGATTTAGCAACCGGCTGCCACCCCCCCCCGACGAATCAACTGCGACCGCAACTGGCGCCCAACGTGGGGCCCCCTGGAATTAAAAGTCCTCTCCACGCAGCGGTCCAGTGAAACCACCCGCTCGCCCGGACGCCTCTCCAGCTCCCCTTCTCCTCGCCTGCAAAGTAAGGGCCGCCTCTCCCTCGCCGCCCCGCGGAGCCGCCTCTCCCTCGCCGCTCCACGTCCGGAGCCGCCTCTCCCACGCCGCTCCGCGCCCGGGCCGCTCTTCCTTTCCCGTGTTAACCTAACTCTTACCCCCGACTACCTTTCGTCTTCTCTTCCTATGTCCCCCCATTCCTCCTAACACTCTTCCTCCAGTAGCTTTCCCTCTTCCCCTCCATTACTTTGCTGTGGTCCTTTGTGTCTTTGTTTCCTTGTTTGGCGCGGTGTGCCTCTTTGCGACCGCCCCCCCCAAACTGCTCTCGCTACTAGAGGCTCCTGCCTTCTATTCTCGCCGTCTCCTTCGGCCTCGCGACCACGGTTTACCTCATTTTCTTTACTCAATAATCAACCCCCCTTTTTTCTTTTCTCACTCCGCTATGGGTAATCGTCTATCTGCACGCCAAGCACCCCAAGTTCGTGCTCTGGCTGGTCTCCTAGACACACATCGCTGTAAGGTGTCTGTCCGGCAGCTGCAAGTATACTGGGACCTCCTGCTGCCCTTTAACCCATGGCTCACCACTTGCCATCTTTGGGACCCTGTTACTTATGATCGCCTTATTGATCGGGTCACCAACGCCATGGAACATGAGAGCAAGCGCTTCCCTCCCGGCTTGCTCCCCACCTTAATAACCGTCCGCTCCTGCCTTCAAGGCTCCCTCCCCCCTGATCGAGGCCCCATTAAATCCAAGGAGGCCCTATCAACCCAGTCAACAGATTCAGACAGCGATACTAATGTAGACCACGATTCGGACACAGAGTCCTTAGTCGAGCAGATTAACAACGCGCTCGAAGTGACTCCCAAAAAACAAAATAACACTAAGCCTCGCCAAGATGGCGAACTTCCTCCTCCTCCTTCTTCTTCCATCGAGGGGAGGAAGTGCTCCGGCGATGACGTCAGCCCTAAGCTGGGCCGGAAACCGCAAGGGCTTTACCCCGCCCTTTCACAGGGCGGAGCTAGTCCACCATCTTATGCCTTAGCCACTCCCACCGCGCCGCCGTCTTGCGACGCTTGGGGCCTCCCACTTCCGCCTCCCCCTCCGGCGAGCTCCCCCTCGGAGCCGCTACCGGCAGCTGCCGCCGCTCCTCCCACCCTGCCGACTAACAACCCCTGGCTGCCTTCTACACCTCAAGGCAACCCTTGGGGCAACGCTCCCCCTACCCCCACTCCCGCGCCAAGCCCTCTGCAAGCGCGTCCTCCTTTCTCTCGTGCCTTTCGCTGCTTTCCTCTTAACCTTACCCCCACACCACAGAAACCGTATGACTGGTATCCCATTGACTCTGATACTATTAAGCAGCTTCGCAGGGCCGTCAAGGAGGACGGGTTAGGTAGCCCATACGCTTCCCAAATACTGCAGGATCTCGCCATGGACTTTTGCCTCCCCCAAGACTGGGCCCCGCTTGCCCGTTCCATTCTTAACCCCGGCCAGTTCGTTGATTGGCGTGCCCACTTCCAGGCAGAAGCAGCTAGGCAAAGTGAGCAAGACGCAGCCACTGGAGTCTATCATCACCCCGAAGCTTACTTGGGCACGGGAGCGTTTATAAATGCATCTGCCTATATTAATGCACCTGCCACCTTTTGGCCTATCCTTTGGGGAATCGCCTTACGAGCGTTTGCCAACTGCTCTGCCTGTCGGCCTAATAAATTCACCAAGCTCTTCCAGGAGCCGAGTAAGCCTTTCGCCACCTTCGTATCCAGGGTCGAAGAAACCTGCGCTAGAAAAGTTAGCAACCCCCAAGCCCAGCTAGCTCTCACCCGGGAACTCATTCTAGAAGGGGCTAACCCCCCCTGTAAGCAAGCCATTCTCCCCTTGCGGGAAAAAAGTCTAGATGACTGGGTTCTCGCCTGCAGCGCCTTTGACCCAGCTGCCGCGTCCCTAGCCCAGGCTGTCTCTGGCGCTGTCACTGCCGCCTTAGCCGCCACCACAGGTTGCTTTACGTGCGGGCAGAGTGGCCATTTTGCCCGGGAGTGCCCCAATGCGGAGGTCAACCGCCCGCCTTTCAGGCAACGCAATGGGCGCCCCCCTCCCACTCCCTGCCCACGCTGCCAGCGTGGCTATCACTGGGCGCGCGATTGCAAGAGCAGCCCCAGAGATATTAGCAAGGATAGCTTAAAAAACCTCTGCTATCCCTGGTGCCCTGACGGCAGTCAGCGCCAGGGCACTGAGCAAGCTTTAAACTCCAAGCGGGGCAAGCCTCAGCCCCGCCCCTAAGAGGCAGCGTGCCGACCGGTTCTAATAAAACTAATCACTTCACCGGCAGTAAAACGCTTCTCTGGACAGTCCCTATCACTCCAGAAAAGCCTACTCGTAAGTTAAGAATAGAGGGGCAATGGTACACGGGCACGCTCGATTCAGGGGCAGAGGTCTCTTGCATGCCCGCTCAGTATGCCACCATGTGCATGGTTCTCGATGGTCCCTCGGTAGTGGGAGCCACTGGTACCTCCACCTCTCTTCAGGCCATAGGGCCCATTAAGTGGGAGGATGAAGAGGGCCACTCAGGCACCTTCCGCCCGTTATTTCTACACACCATAGACCAAATTTTATGGGGCCGTGACATCCTCGCCGCCTCTGGGGCAGTGCTTACCACGCAGCCCCCCCAATAATGTGCGCCACTGCTCGTTTAAAACCTCCAGCGCCCGTTCCTCTGCAGTGGGATACTGAGGAACCTATATGGGTGGAGCAGTGGCCCCTTCCCACGCATAAATTAGTGACACTCCAAGCCCTTGTCCAAGAACAATTGGACGCTGACCACATAGAGCCTTCTACTAGTCCCTATAATTCGCCAGTTTTTGTTATTCATAAAAAAGCCACAGGGAAATTTAGGCTCCTCAATGATCTGCGGGAAATCAATAAGCATATTCTTCCGATGGGTTCCCCGCAGCCTGGCCTCCCCCATCCGGTAGCCATCCCGGCCCACTATCATGTAGCCACCATTGACATCAAAGACTGTTTCTTTTCCATCCTGCTACATGAGCGAGACCGCCCGCGCTTTGCCTTTACAGTCCCCGTCCCCAATCACGCGGGCGCGGCTAGCAGGTACCAATGGAAAGTCCTCCCTCAAGGGATGTGTAACAGTCCGGCCATCTGCCAAATGTATGTTAATCACGCAGTGGCCCCCCTGCGAAAGCAGGCCATGCTCATCCATTACATGGATGACATCTTGGTGGCCTCTGAGGACGCCGAGGCACTTCCTCTAATCCTCAAAGACCTCACCACTAATTTAGCTGACCTCGGCCTTACGGTTCAGCCCGATAAAGTTCAAATTGTGCCACCATTAGCCTTCTTAGGGTTTAGTATTAATAGAACCATTGCCCCGTCCGCTCCCCAGCTGGACATACCGGATCGGGTCACTATCACTGAGCTTCAACAGCTCTGTGGTCAGATCAATTGGCTCCGCTCTGCGTTGCCGATCACCACCGCGCAGCTCCAACCACTCTTTATGCTGCTGAGTGTCCCTGAAGCCCCGCCGCTAGCAATCTCCCGGCGCATTAAGCTCACCCAGGAGGCAAAGGAAGCCATTGCCGCAATTAACAAGGCACTCGCCGCCTGCTGTCTCAACAGGTTCAGCACTAAAGAGGGCAATCTTATAGCACTCATCCTTCCTACGCCTGGCACACCCATGGGCTGCCTGTGGCAGGAAGGCCCTCTACTTTGGGTGCACCCTGCTAAAAGCCGGCTTAGAAAAATTTGCCCCGCAGTGCGGCTCTGGATCAGCCTAGCTTCAGATCTAGTCACCCTGGCTGTTCATGTATTCGGAGAGCCGCCAGAAAAAATTGTTTGGCCCCTAGACGCAGGCCAAACCCGCCTGCTTATACGTGACAACCCGGACATGCAAATCCTTTTAGAAGGATTTCATGGGGAATTCAGCTGCCACTATCCTAGCCATCGGCTGTTACAGGGACTCGTCAAGCTTCCCTTCCGCAGCCCCTTCCATCCTTTCCCCTCCTCTGCACCCATCCCGGGTGCCACTACCGTCTTTACTGACGCCTCCAAAACCCGTTTCGCCTTCCTCTCTTATTCGCAGGACCATCCGGAACCCCGCCTATTCAGTTATGTCAACCTTCATTCAGTCCAAGTGGGGGAAATTCTGGCAGTGTCATACGCGCTAAACGCCCACTGCAGCCACCCAGTAAACATTTTCACTGACAGCCTCTACATGTATCAGGTCTGCCGAGTCCTCGCATTTTCCACCTTTTTCCCCGGGAACTCGGCCATCGATAAAGCACTTTCTGACCTCAGAAGCATCTTAGAGCATAGACAGGATCCTTGGTTCGTTAGCCACATTCGTAGTCACTCAGGCCTTCCGGGGCCCTTGGCTAATGGCAACAGTATAGTAGACCAAGCGGTCTCAGCTCAAAATACCCAAGCTATGCTGACCCACACAGCGGCCCCTCCGGGGGACGCTGTTAACCAGGCCAAGTTATTGCATTCCAGGTTTCACTTTTCAGCTACGTCATTGCATCATTTATGTGGCCTCCCCCTGGATACCTGTAAACATCTTGTCCGCAATTGTGCAACTTGTGCGCCCTTTGCGCCGCTTGGCCCCCTGCAACCTCAGGAAGTCAACCCACGAGGCCTAAAACCCAATTCTAGATGGCAAATGGATGTAACTCATGTACCGTCCTTTGGGCGCCTCAAGTATGTACATGTAATGATTGACACCTTCTCAGCCATGTGTTATGCAGTCCCCCTCGCCGGGGAAACGGCCAAACACTGTATCAAGGCCCTAAGACAGGGAATTCTCTTCATGGGAGTCCCCTGGGACATAAAAACGGACAATGGGCCTGCCTATCGCAGTGCCTCCTTTGCGGCCTTTCTTCAGTTATATAACATCACCCATCATTTAGGCATCCCTTATAATCCACAGGGACAAGCCATTGTGGAAGCAGTCCATCGCCGCTTAAAAACACAAATTGAAAAAGAGAGGGCAATGCTCCCCCAGGCAACTCCAGGGGACCTTATCATAGCAGCCCTCATTCACCTTAATCTACTCACATTCAATAAAGAAGGACTTTCGCCCCTACATAAACATTGGGGGCCCTCGTATAGGCCCACCCAGGCCCCGATGGTCTACTGGAAGGACCCAGAGAATAATGCCTGGAAGGGTCCCTCCCCACTCCTCGCCCAGGGGCGCGGGTTTGCTTGTGTTTTCCCAGATGATGCAGCACAACCAATCTGGATCCCAGGAAGGGCAATCCGGCCCGCCACCAGCAGCCACGCGTCTGACGAGACGAGAACGCCGTCGTCTCCGCAGCCTGGTGCACCAAATGACAACAGTACACCTGAGCCTGGACCCCAGTCCGAGTGAAACCCCGGAAAAACAAGAAATCAGAGAAATTATACGCCTCTATAAACGGGCAAAAGCCAGCCCCCTACACCTCCTTAACCCCCACCCGAGCATTGCTTCCCTTCTAACGATCATGCTGGCTCTCGCCTCTTCTACCCAGGCTGTCTACCAGCCCCACTCCCCTCACCAGCCTTGGAAATGGACCTTGGCACGGTGGGAAGATTCCACAGTTATACAAACCCAAGTTACAGCAGAGCAACCTTCTTTTCTCGTCAACGCCTCTAATCTATTTCCCAACCCTCCCGTTGGCAGTAATGAACACCAATATTATATGTGCCCAGCCTCCAACCCTGGAAAATCGTATTGCAATGCCCCCAATCAATATTATTGTGCCTATTGGGGCTGCGAGACACTAGCTACTGGTTGGAAGCCGTCTAGCGTTGATCACTATCTTACCCTACGCTGGGCCCCCTGGAACTGCAAACCCCGTGATGAGCCTGTTTATTTCAGCACGGACGACAGTTCCCACCTTCCACCCACAGGTACCTGCACTCACCTTAATCTTACCGTGCAACTTCCCACTAATCCCTCCTGGTTACTCGGTCGAACTTGGGGCTTCAAAATCTATAAGGACGGAACCGACCCAGGATCACTTATTCTCATAAAAAAAGAGGCTGCAAACCAACCAGGCCAAAATACTGCATTAAGAACACCCTCTGGCATAGGTCCCAACCAAGTCATTAACCCCCCTTTTTCCACAGCTCTCCAGCCGCACCTCAGCTCCAACCAGCCGCACCTCAGCTGCAAACAATGCATCGCCAACCCCACCACCCCGACCTCCTCTACCCCCCTCTCGCTACTCCTCTCGCTACTCTTCTCCCCTCCTCAGCCTTATCCAAGCAGCCTTCACCTCGGTAAATTTCTCCAACCCCAATCTTACCTCCTCTTGTTGGCTTTGCCTCTCCACTTCCTCCCCCCTGTATGAGCCAGTTGCCTCCAACCTCTCCTTTTCAGAAAACACAGAGGACAGCCCCTCGGAATGCAATTGGAATACCTCTGCCGTCCCCCTAACCTTTCATTCAGTCTCCTTTACAGGAAAGTGCATCCGCCCTCGCTCAAGTAACTCTCCCAACCTCACAGCTTGCGCCGACTACTCATCTCCCAGCAGCTCTGCAAAATTTCTCATCCCTCATAACTCCTCCCAATGGCTCTGCTCCTCTACAGGGCTTACCCCCTGCCTTAACGTGCAAACCCTCAATACAACTAATAAAACTTGCCTCCTAATTGTCCTCATCCCTAGGGTCCTATACCATAGCGAGGAAGACTTCTTCCTCCGCCTGGAAACAACTGCAGCTTCTGCCCCACTGCAAAAGCGAGAGCCCATCACCGTCCTCACGATTGCCTCCCTCCTAGGTCTTGCAGGCGCTGGCACCGGAATCGCTGCATTAGCCAGTCAAGGCTCTGCCCTAACTCACCTCCGGGCGGCTGTTGACGAAGACATTCGTCACCTACAAGACGCTATTTCCCATCTTAAAAATTCTGTCAATTCCCTCTCTGAGGTAGTGCTCCAAAACCGCCGAGGTCTCGACCTTCTCCTCCTCAAAGAAGGAGGCCTTTGCGCCGCCCTAGGAGAAGAGTGCTGTGTATATGCCAATTCCACAGGTCTCGCCGAAAACAGCCTAAAAAAGGTCCGAGAGGGACTGGAACAACGCAAAAGAGACCGTGAAGCCACCAGCTATTGGTCCCACATCTTTACCCCCCTCCTCCCTTACCTCCTCCCTCTCCTCGGCCCCCTACTAATGATTATTCTAGCTCTCACCTTAGGACCCTGCATTATCCGCAGAATTGTCCAGCTTGTAAGGAAACAAACGGATGCTATTTTCTCCTCGTTCGTGCAAGTCCAGTACCAGCGACTCGCCACCTCTGACGCTCCCTACTCCGAGATGACAACCAACCCTCCGCGACCTCACCACCACTGGTCAACCCGCCGACCGCGAGGCCCTTCTCAATCGTCTGAACATCGCACCAACCTCAAGCTCCAGCTTCTCTGAACCTCCAACTTTAAACCCCCCACCCTCGTCCATCCCGCAAGCAGCAAGGCCCCTGTCGAGCGCCCGGGCGCCACACCAACGCCGAGCTCCAGCCTCGCTGAGCCACCGTCAACCCCTTTTTCCCCTCCCCGGCCTCCCCCTTCCCTCATCCCTTAGCGGGCCTCTCCGGTAAGCTTCTTCCTTTAATTAGAAAAGAAGGGGGAAATGCGGGACACTGATTACGTGCTTCAACTTGGCGGGCCTGGGCTGGGGGACCTGATCAGCCCCTGGGGAGGGTGGTGGGCACGGACGACAGCGCCCTCCGCAGCCCCCCGGGCCTGGGAAAGTGAGGCCGGAGGCAGGCCCCATTTCCTCACCCAAAATAACACTGTTAGGGGAGGCTTGCCGGAGGGAACCGCCTTTTCCCCACCCCCTTATCTTGCCCGGACACTCCCCGTTGCCAGTGCAACTCCCATCACCACCAGTGCGCATACATTGTTGCCAGACACCGTTACCGGAGCAACTCTCGCCCCTTTTCAATCAACCTCCGCGCCCTCTCAGAACCAATCCAAGCCTTTAACCTCTACAGCTACCTCGCCCTCTAAACGCCCGATATAAGCTTGTACTCTCCCCTAATAAACTCTCTTGGTTTCTTCACCCTAAAAAGAAACGTGTCCCGCCTGTTCCTTTCTCGCCGCCCTCCATACTTTGCACGCCACCCCGCCGGGGACCTGGCCAAGTCCCCCGCCTCGCCCTCGCCTCCGGGAAAGAGCCCCCGCCGCCGGTACCCTCCAAGCAATCCTGAGAGCCTAGGATTTAGCAACCGGCCGCCACCCCCCCCCGACGAATCAACTGCGACCGCAATCTCCCTCTCCACATTTTTTCCAGTACCTGTATCCATCTGATATTCTTTAGACCATTTTATTCACACACCATACATTCCCTCCTAAGTAAACAATAAATGGTTCCCTATATAATCATGTAGTTATGCATTCACCACCACTATATGAGAACATTTCCATTTCTTCCAAAAATGAAGAGGAAGAGGTGAAAAAAGAAAAAAAAGAAAGAGAAAGTGGGAAAATTGACAACTAAAAAACAAACAAAATAAAAACAAAATATAAAATAAAATTAAATTAAATTAAAAGGTCAGACAACACCAATGCCAAGAATCCTATACCCCTCCCCTATATCCCCCTCTTTGAGACATTTAGCTTTGGTATATTGCCTTTGTTACAATTAATGGAAGCATATGGCATGTTACTGTTAGCTATAGATTCTAGTTTGCATTGATTGTATTTTTTTCCTAGTACCATCCCATTTTCAGCACCTTGCAAAGTTGATATTCATTTGTTCTCCCTCATGTGAAAACATTCTTATATTTTTATATTTAATCACAATCATTAACCACTCTATATTTCACTAAATTTTACCATCCCTGTCTTTATTGTCTTTCCTTCTGGTGGCTACATGCCCCTAACTTTCCTCTTTCAACCGAACTCACAGTCATCTTCATTCAGTGTACTTACAATATTGTGCTACAATCACCTAGTTTTGTGCTATCCATTTTTGGATCTATGCAATCAATCCTTTTGAACATTCTGTACTCCTTCAGCATCAAATGCCTGATCTTTACCTTCTTTCTATCTCTTGGTATCTTCATTCTACATTCTTCCCCAAACCTCTCACCCTGTCTTTTCCTGTCTGTAGCACTCTCTTTAGTGTTTCTTTTAGCAAAGGTATCCTGTTCACAAACTCTCTCAGTGTCTATTTATCTGTAAATATTTTAAGCACTCTCTTATTATTGAAGGACACTTTAGCTGGATATACAATTCTTGGTTGGCAGTTTTTCTCTTTCAGTGTCTTGAATATATCTTACCACTGCTTTATCACCTCCATGGTATCTACTGAGAAATCTGCACTTATTCTTACTGAGTTTCCCTTGTATGTGATGGATTGCTCTTCTCTTGCTGCTTTGAGAATTCTCTCTTTGTGTTTGACATTTGACACTCTGATTAGTGTCTTCTAGTAGGTCTATTTGGATCAATTCTGTTTGGGGTTCACTGTGTTTCTTTGACCTGTAATTTTATGTCTTTCATAAGAATTGGGAAATTTTCATTGATTATTTCCTCTATTATTCTTTCTGCCCCTTTTTTTCCCTTCTGTTCCTCTTCTGGGACACCTATAACAACTATATTTTTGTGCTTCATATTGTCATTCAGTTCCCTGAGACCCTGCTCATATTTTTCCATTCTTTTTCTTATCTGTTCTTTTGTGTGTAGGATTTCAAAGATCCTGTCATCTAGTTCACTGATCCTTTCTTCTGCCTCTCCAAGTCTGCTGTTGTATGTCTCCATTGTGTTTTTCATCTCTTTTATTATGTGTTTCTTCCCATAAGTTCTGCCATTTGTTTTTTCAAGCTTACAAGTTCTTTATTTTGGCTACCCAGTGTCTTCTTTTTACCCTTCATCTGTTTTGTCACATTTTCCTTCAACTCAATTTGATTTAGATTTGTTTGAACCTCTTTAATTAGTCATTTTAACTCCTGAGTCTTAGTTGAGGTGCTAGTTTGTTCCTTTGACTGGGCCATATTTCTGTGTTTCCTGGCATGGCTCATGAATTTTTGCTGTCTAGGCATGTGATTTTCTTGATAAGTTTATTCTTGAGGTTTTCTCCCTTTTGCCTTGGGTTTTCTTTTTGGTTTTCTCTTATCTCTGTGTTTGGTTTTTCCCCTCAGACTGGCTCTGCCCCCAGTTTTCCCCCCAAATCAGGCACCCACCATGGCCTGCCACAGGGATGGGAAGTAGGCACTGGGCACCCCAGCAAGTTCACTGTGTGTGGTAATATAAATATGCTGGCTTCCAGTGGTGCTCTGTTTTCCACCAGCCAGCAAGACTTGGGTTGGTTTTAGAACTCTGCTTTAACAGTTGGGTTGTCCATATTTCTCAGTCAAAACCAGTCTGGGTTTCTGCACAAGGCATGTACACCAGCTCCTGTGGTCCTAACAAAGGGTCTGGAGCATCTTTTTTAAGTGTTTCATTCCCTTGCACTTTCTGGACTGTCAAGCTGATGGCACTGTTCTATAACTTAATCATCCTCAGAAGCTGTTTTGCCTCCAAGCATAAGCCGCATCTACAGAGGTGAGCTGAAACTGTGGGGTTCCTATGCCCTCACTTTGCCAGCAAAACTATGGCTCAATGTGGGGCTACACCTGTGGCAGTGTACTCCCTTAGCTGATCCAGTATTCCAGCCATCCCAAAGGCAATGAAACAGCCACTGACTGCTGCCTTCCTCAAGGGTGGGGGAAGGGTTTTCAGACCCAGGGCTGAAAATGAAGTCTCTGTCCATGTTTTCTCAGTCTCTTTGTAACTCACTGACCTGGGACTTGAAATGTCTTCCCCTGTCTCCCAGGTATTCAAACAGTGGGGGTATGTCTCACTGCTGTGAGAGATTTTAAAATCTGTGTCCCTGGTGGGAGGGATCCTGTCTGCTGATTCTGTGCCTTTCCCACATGGAGACCAAGTGAGGGGGAGGGGAGAGGACTGGCTGGTCTGGTATGGAAGATTCCTACCTGATATTTCTTCTCTTTCTTCAGTTTGTTTTCTGCAGGGTCCTTCTCCAGTATATATCCTCCTCCAGAGTGTCAAACAATTCAAAATTTTCTCTTTTGTCATTAAATCTCTGGAAAGGAGTTTTCAGAAGCTGTTTGCATTTCCAAATTGATGATGTCCTCACTCAGCTGTCATTTTTATATGTATTTCACAACTCAATTTTCTAATATTTTGTATAGGATTTTTTCATCTATGTTCATAAGAGATATTGGTGTATAGCAGCTTTTTTCTTGTATAGCCTTGTCTTGTGTTGCTATTACAGTAATTTTGGTTCTTTGAACAGATATATAAAATTGATAAACTTCTAACCAGGAAGATGGACTAATTGAGAGAGAGAGAGAGAGAGAGAGAGAGAGAGAGAGAGAGAGAGAGAGAGAGAAAGTCACAAATTACCTATAACAGGCATGAAAAAAAGTCATCACTACTGATCGCATAGATATTAAAAACAATAATAGGACAAACATAGACCAGTATAATAGAATTGAGAGTTCAGAAATAAACACCTACATGCATACTCAATTGATTTTTGACAAGTTTGCCAAGACACTCAATTGGGAAACAATAGTCTTTTCACAAATGGTGTTGAAGAAAACTGGATATCCACATGCAAAAGAATGAAGAGGGATCCTACCTCACACTATATACAAAACTCAACTCAAGATGGATCAAATGCCTAAATATCAGAATCAAAACTATAAAACTCCTGGAAAAAAAATATAGGGAATCATCATCATGACCTATTGTTAGACAATGTTTTCTTAGACTTTATATCAAAAGCAAAATTCCTTTGATGCACAAAAATTTTAAATTTTAATGATGCCCCATTTGTCTATTTTTTCTTTTGTTACCTGTGCTCTCTCAATGCACATCTGCCCAGTTCTGCTGGGCAAAAGGCTAGTTCTCACCATTGTTTCAGAACTGACTGGCAGGATGGTGGTATCCACGGACCAGGGTGAATGGTCTTTGGCCTTCTGAATGCTCTCCCACCAGAAACAAGGCTCCTGTTGTGTGGAGTTTGGGAGTGTCATTCACCACCAATACCCTGAAGCTGAGGTGTCCCCCGGTGCCCTGAAGTTCATCCCCAGCCAGTGGGTAAGAGATGGAAACCTCCAACTCCAAGGGAAGGAGCATTCTGCCTGGCTCAGACAGTGGGAAAACTTTTTTAACACACCCATTCACTCTGCAATAATAATAATTTTAAAAAGATTCTAGGGTGGATAGTCCCACTAATATAAAGTCTTAAAATATTCTCTAGGTCAGACTGAAAGTGAGTTATTAAATTTTTAGTTTCAAACAAGTGAACACACTGCACTGTTTGTAAACATATTCTATAACAAGAGGTGGGAACATGGTTTATAACATGTCTTTTAAAGACTGTCTTTGCACATTAAGAACAGAAAACTTTTGGCACCAAAAATAAACTGTGGAAGTCAACCAGAAGACATGAACACTACAAAGAGCTCACAATTTTAGTAAATGTGAACCTTGGTTGTGTAACTGGATTCAAAGGCTGCACCTCTGGGCAGCAGTGATAGTCCCAGGAGCCTCCCAGTCACCACCATGACCAGATGCATGCCTTGCCCATGCCCCACCATAAAGCAGAGTGCAGTCTTCTGATATTATCAACTAGCAGTGAAGTATCTAGAAACTACAAGGTGTCTGATGTTCTCATCTGTGAGGGTGGGTGGATTTGTGGTCCTGGCCATTATCTGAGTTGCTGTCTTGCCCCTCCCCTCACCATGTCCCTCTTCTGGCTGTGGCCAGAATGGCATGGCTGGGTGCTGATACCACAGTGCTTTCTTTATAAAACCATAAAGGACTCTATCCACACTACTCTCACTTGCAGAAGACCTGCCAGCCAGCCTCCATCACAAAGCTACCATAGCAGAGAGGCATGGCACACACACACAAATACACAGAGTTCACTGCACTGCAGCAGACCCTAACTGACTCCATCACCACTGCAAAGCAACACATGTCACCTCCACACTGCACTGTGGGCCACCTGGCCAACCCCAGAGACAGTGCTGGAGAGGGGGGGAGGAGCCCCGGGAGCTAGCAAACAAGCAGCCCCCAGTGCACAGCTTCCCTGGCTTAGGATAATGATGGACAGACATGTCAATTTCCCAGAGCCACCCTTCCATGGGCCTGGGTACCCCTTGGGTCCCCCTTGGATACTGATGCCCAGGGATGCGTCAATGATAAGTGCCACTAGACATGAGGCAGAAGATAAGGCCCTCCAGCCTGCAAGAGTGAGGTGAAGGGAATGAAATGAGCAGGGCACAGCAGCCACTGTCCTCACCCATGGAGTGGAGGGCTAGGGATCTCCTCTCTTCTGACAGAATTTGGGAAGCCTTGACCCTGTCAGCACATTATCTACTCAGCTTATTCACAGACCCTAGTCCCCACTCTGCACCCCATGGGATGATGGCAGTGGAGGGGTCCACAAGACCAGGCAGGCTGCAGAGGAGGGGATTCCTGACTGTGCAGATAACAGAAAGGAGCCCAGCCATGGGATCAAAGACATGAATCTCAATACCCCCAAGCAGGTGGCACCCTGCCCAAGGATGGGGGACAGGAGTGTGCATGGGTCCTAATGAGGTCCAGGGGCCAGAATGTTTATGCCTCCTTTTTGGCACACCTCAGCTAACAAGGGAACATAAGGTTCAAACCATGAAATACACATGCAGGTCAGGGCTGTTTGCCTCACTGAGCTGCCCCTTCCATCCAGCGCAGACAATCCACCCTGGGCTTCACTGTGGGATCCATCCTCCAATGATGACTCAGGCAAGAGGCCTGCAGCTCTGAGAGAGGTGTTTATTTTATTATGGTGGATGAGAAGGATGGCAGTGATGGTTTCTGAGCACCCTTCCCTCCAGACATCATTGACCTGCTCCTGCCTACTGTCTTCAACACAGCAAACCCTCCATCAATTCACTGGTGCCGTTAAACCAGGCCTGAGTCATCCCATCACAAGATTAGGCATGTCATAAAAACTGGATGTAACAATTTTAAGAACAGGATACTAAAGTATCATTTTTACAATCATTGACACATACATTAAAAGCAACACAGGCTATTACAGTTACTTTGACAGGACTAGACAAAGATTTAAAGCTGGTAAAAACGGGATCATGCTTTGTGACTCATCCTTAATATGTACAAGAGATGGTCTGGAAAACTAGATTAGGAAAGCATTCAGATTCTGTACTCTGAAAACAAGCAGGCAATTTTTAACCAACATATCTTTCATCCTAAAAGAAATGAATATTCTTATATTGCATATTATTAAATTATGGAAAGTAAAAGCAAAAATTAATTCTGATTTGGACCAAAACTGTATCAAAAACCACTTCCATGGACTATGGTCAACTTCTTGGATGGGAAATTCTAAATAAAGACAATCCTGACAAGAAGGCCAAGCAAGAAGGCAGCATAGGGAAGTATGGAGTTTAGTTAGACCTCAAGATCAACCAGCAAATAGGCAGGAACAACTAGTAAACAGTCTGGAACAACTGTTTGGGGAGCATCCATGACTGGACACACATTGTACACCAGTCTGGAATGGGTGGAATGGCTGAGATCTCAGCATATGAACTGTTAAGGAAAGTCCCTACTGAGGCTGGTGACCCTCCCTTACTGGTAGGGCAGGGTGAGTTGGGACACTTTCCTGTGGGAAAAAAGAAGCAGTCTCTACTAGGAGCAAGGGAAGATAACTCAACCAATCTCCAATTGCACTTTTAATTAACAAATTTGGAATGTTGAATACAAGCTACAAGCACAGATAAACGCAGAGCAAGCAAGAAAGGAGCCCTGAGGTCTCTCCTGGCAGAAAGGAGGGGGCTGACAGAAAAATACAAATAAATAAAAACAGAGGCATATGGAGCCAGCTGAGCTCAGAATACTGGAAAAGGGCTGCATCCCAAGAAAAGGGGCGCATAGAACTGCATACCAACTCTGGCTATTGACTGGTGAAATGGGGGGGGGGGATGGGGACTGGCTCTGAAAGGGGGAATTTTTCTTTATTCTCACTCTAAGTAGCTCATTAAAGAGAGCATCAGGAATTTTCAATCATCCCCACTAACCCAGGCAAGGGTGGAGTTAAGATAGAGGGATAAAGGAAGAAGACAACTGAAGGAGATAATTCCCTAAAGGGCATATCTTCCCTAAGCAAGGGGATGATAGGGTCCAGCTCAAATGGCTGCCCTCCCTCAGACAATCCAGACCCCAGGGCCTGGGGGAAAAGAAAAGAAACAGCTTATGCTTGGCTTCTGACTCACCCTCCATCCCTGACAGGGACAGTGTCTGCTAAGATTTAAAGGCAATGCACCTCTTCATTCCTGTGGGGACCTGTTGACTGACAAGCCCCACCTACTGGGCAGGATAGGAAAAACACAGAGTCTAGAGGCCTCAAAGGAAAGTCTGACAATCTGCTTGGTCTCATCCTCAGGGAAATTTGATTTTGATTATACTCTCATCCTCAGATGTGGGCCCATTTGGTCTGGGGAAATCTGATTGGGGAAATCAAGGTATTTAATTCTGAATCTACTTCATAAGCATAATAGGGATAAATCGGTCAAATAAACAAATGGTAAATACTAAGAGCCAGGTTTCTGACTGTCAAGGAAAGAAGTTACAAATAATCAAGTCTGGAAGGCCAAAATTAATCATGTGCTGGATTAGAATCAGAGAATTTGTTATGAATTCACCTTTATACCATTTTCCAATAAAAGAAACCAGGGCTCCTTGGAGATATGGCTGATGTTAGAGCTGAGGCAGGGAAAATACAAGAGTAGCCTGGATCATCTTGTGGTGGCAGAAACTAAAAAATGTCCACAAAACAAAAGAATGGGAACATTTAAAAAAGACATAGGAAACAACCAGTAAGAGCTCTGAATGGTCAAAGGTAGAACATTTTAAGCGACAGAGTAAATAACATAGCTATGAATTATAACAAAAAGGGGAGAAGAAACAGGTCTTTCCTACAGAAGAATTCTGAATGATACATAGAGATACTCCATCTTGCAAGAGGTGGAGTTTAACTTAGGGACTCACTGAGATGGTTAGTTTCATGTGTCAACTCGGCTAGGTTATAGTGCCCAGTGGTCTGATCAAGTAAGCACTGGCCTAACCATTACTGTTATGGCTGATTACAACTACAATCAACTAAGGAGAGTGTCTTCAGCAATGAGAGATGTTTAATCCAATCAGTTAAATGTTTTAAAAGGAGAAGTGATGACTTCAGCAATCGGAAGAAAGAACGTTAATCTCTACTTCAGCCAGCCTGCTCCTCCTGGGAAATTCATTGAAAACCTTCGTTGGAGTTTCCAGCTTGCAGCTTGTCCTACAGAAGTTGGAATTCTGCATCTCCACAGTTGTGTGAGACACTTTTATAAAATCTTATATTTACAGATATCTTCTGTTCATTCTTTTCCCTAGAGAACACTGACTAATACACTCTTCATTCCCAATACTCGCCCTGGCCCCTGTGAATTTGCTTGTTCTAACAATGTAATATCAGTGAGATCATACAGTATTTGTCTTTATTTGTCTGGCTTATTTCACTCAATATGATGCCTTCAAGGTTCAACCATATTGCAGCATGTATCAGAACTTCATTCTTCTTTATAGCTGAATAATATTGCCTGTATATATAGAACACAAAATAATTTCTTTTGGCTTTTACAATGGAGATTTATTAGCTTGCAAATTACAGTTCTTAAGCCATGAAAATGTTCAAATTAACACATCAACAGGACGATACCTTCTCTGAAGAAAGGCTGCTGGCATCTGGTACACCTCTGTCACATGGGAAGGCACATGACCAACATCTGCTGGTCCTTCTCTCCTGGGTTTCATTGCTTTCAGCTCCTGATTAAAGTGGCCTCCTCTCTGAGCTTCTGTGAGTCCTCTCTTAGCATCTCAAGGGCTTTACTTTTCCAGCCCTTCCTGGTACTTTTTCTGTAAGCTCTCTGCAAAACATCTCTGGGTGTTTCTCTCTGAGCTCTCTGAGCTTATTTCTTGTCCTCATAAAGAACTCAAGAAAAGGATTAAGAACCACCTTGAATTGGGTTGGTCACATCTCAGTTGAAACAACCTAACCAAAAGGTCCAACCCACAATATGTCTTCACCCACAGAAATGGATTAAAAGAACATGGCACTTTCTGGGATACACAACAGCTTCAAACTAGCACACTCACTTTCAAGAATCAAGTACAGAAGGAGATAATTACTCCAGTGAAGAAATCTGGAAGACACTACATTAACTGAGTTATCAAAGTTAATAGTGATGGGTCATGTTTATATCATGTACCCTTTGATATGATGTGATGAGAAGGTACTTCACCTCTGTGGTTTTCTTCCCCAAAATTCACAGCCCAAATCTAATTATGGGAATAATTAGACAAACCAAAGTTGAGGGACATTATTGAGAATGCTACACAGCACTCTTCAAAATTCATGAAAATTAAGGAAAAATGAGAAAATCTCACAGAACAAAAGAAACTAAGGAGACATGACTACCAAATGCAATGTGGTATTCTAGATTAGATTTTGGAACAGAAAAGGGCATTTCAAGATTAGTGGGAAAATGGTGAAATCCAATAAAATTCTCTATTTTAGTTAATAGTAATGCACTAATGCTAATTTCTTGGTTTTGACAAATGTATCATGGCTATGTAAGATTTCTTTTATAGAGGTGTGACATACTGTTGTTTTGCTTTTTGTGTGTGACATATAACATTTATTTACAGAACATTGATAACCTTCAAAGAATGATATAACAAGTAGTTAGAGAGCAAATATCAAAGAATGTTATGGGTTACAGTTCCACAATTTCAGTTATTTCCTTCTTGTGAAATATATCGTATATGCAGAAAGTTGACAACTTTCTTCTGCAGTTTCAGTTATTAACTTGTTGGAGAATATAACATTTATACAGAATGGTGATAACTTTCAAAGTACAATTTAATGAGTAGCTATACAGCAGATTTCAAAGAATGCTATTGGTTACAGTTACACCATTTCAGTTATTTCCTTCTAGCTATTCTAATACACTAGCATCAAAAAAGTATTAATATAAAGATTCAGTATTCATAATCCTTTGTAAAATCCTATCTTAACTGTTGCTACCCCCTTCTTCTTGTTTAATCACTTTCTCAATCTTCAGGGATGTCTAGGCAGTGACCACTCTAACTTGTACATATTGAAAAGGGGTGTCAACATTATGGGGATGGGGCCAGCATCTTGTTTATATTCTCATAGAGGATGTTGCCTCGGGGTTTGGGGACATATCTGGCATAGGAACACTCTGGAGGATTTAAGTTCCTGAAAAGTAAGCTTAGTGGGTGAAACTTTTATAGAGTTTGAGACAGGGACCTAGGTATTTTGGGACTACTGTTGGTTAGGGCTTGGAATACTGTAACCATTTGGGATATCTAAGTGGAACTCGCATAAGAGTAACCTCTAGGATAGCCCCTCAACTCTATTTGAAATCTCTTAGCCACTGTAACCTTACTTTGTTACATTTGTTTTCCCCTTTTGGTCAAGAAGACATTTTCAATCACTCAATGCCAGGGCCAGGCTCATTCCTGGGAGTCATGTCCCACATTGCCAGGGAGATTCACTCCTGTGGGAGTCATGTACACAAAGGGGGAAGGTTAATGGATTTATTTGCAGAGTTGTGCTTAGAAAGTCCACATTTGAGCCACAAAAGAGTTTCTCTGGAGGTGCCTCTTAGACATAATTATAGCTAGGCTTAGCCTCCATTTTGCAGCCACAAATTTCACAAGAGCAAGCCTCAAGATCAAGGACTTAACTTATTAAGTAGGGGGTTCCTAATTTCACATAGCATATATTCTGTCCAAAAAAAAAAAAAAAAAAAAAAAAAACAACACTCAGTGTCTCACAATAACTTCATTTAGCTGTATAATCATCATCACTCTCAATTGTAAGCAATTCTTATAACACAAAATACCCCAAAGCTCTTATCAGCCCCTAATTATTCAACCCTAGTATTAGTGTAGTACTGGTAAGGTATTCCTGTTAAATATAGTCTATAATATACAATGGGAGGGATCCAAGATGGTGGATTAGGAGAGACAGAGTGAAATATTCCTCCATGAAAAACACTAAAAAAAAGACAGAAAGTGCTCCAGAACAGCAGTTCCAGGGTTCCACCAGCTGGGCAGGGGCTTCTACATCCATAGTGACTGTGCACTAGGAGAAACCAACAGACTGCATTCAGAGTCATTGTGTGGTTGATCCGGAGAGCTGCTGGGGAAATGGCAGCCCTAGTTGCACTGCAGTGGGAGAAACTGAGAGAATGTTCTCAGAGGTGGATTAGAGTAAGACCCAGAAAGTGGCCAGGAAGCTGGCAGCAGGAGCCACAGTTGAGTGCAGTGGGGAGTGCCTTCCATGCCCTTGGCACCCACCTCAGTATCTGGTGTGGGAGATAGCCATTTGCCCACCTGCAGCAAAGAGCCCCCAAGCCAGGAACATGCTGCTGCAGCAGGTGGATGATCAAGGAAGTGGGTAGTTTCCACACCCCATGCAGCCATTTTTTGCACCAGGCTGGGAGACAACCCTTTGCAGTGCCTTGGCCAAGGGCTTCCTTAAGTGAATTCTGGATATGGCTGGCTTTTGACAACACACACTCCTTCTCCACAGAAGCCCATTGGGTGCACAGCCTAGATGCAGGGGGCCACATGAAAGTGCCAGGAGCCCTACACCAATCCCAGGGACTTGTGGGCCCACAGCAGAGAGGGACTGTGGGGAATCTGAGCTGAAGGGTTAGATATGTGCTGCAGCCCAAGGGTATTCCAGCCACAGCCCCAGGAATGGCTGGGAGTACTGGGTCTTAGCGCCATCTTCCCAACCAAACTGCACAGGGCATGCCCCCACCCACAGGGCTGGCAGTCCCCACTGCACATGGAAAACTGGTGCACTGATTGGCCATCCACATGGTTTGGACCCCCGCTCATGGCATAAATGAAGTTGGGGAGACCTGGATTGAGGGTAAGAGGTGGCTCAGGAGTGCCATCTGCAGGAAGGTCATGGAAAGTGCACTGCACCAAGCTGTAGCTCTGTCAAATTATAGATAATTGTTTAAATAAGCTTGCATAACTGAAAAGAACCCTATGAAGAGAAGCAAATGCCTAGAGGCCAAACACAACAGAAAATTGTAAAGGATATGAAGAAATCAGAAGATATGGATAACCCAGACACCCAAATTAAAAAAACAGAGGAGACACAGAACTTGGAGCAATTAATCAAAGAAGTAATCACAGACACCAATACCATGGCTCAGGATATAAAGGACATCAAGAAGACCCTAGATCCTTCAGCAAAGGATAAATTGGGACAAAGGGTAAAGGACGACACTGACTGTGTTTTAAAACTTCAACTTCTGTGTGAGACCAAGGGAAGAGATGTTTATTTGGTGCAGGATCTATATTATCTAAACAATATAATTTCTACAGTTTGTTCAAACACCATAATTATATGGAACTTTGAATAGGAAGTAAGATCTGGTAGGTTTGTATAGGTTAGTGTGAAATAGCAACACATCCCAAAATAATTTGTGCAGAGAATAAAAATATATATGCAGGAGCCAATTTTCTTATAAGATAAACATGCACTTACCATGCAGCCTAGCAGTCATCCTCCTAGGTATTTCCCTAGGAGAAATAAAAATTTATGTTCACACACACACAAATATATATATATGCAGGGCCCCCATGAGGAGCTGGGAGAAAATGAGGAAGTGCTGGACTTCCTCACCTGGGTTGTTGCTGATATTCTCATGGACATTGAGGACTGACAGTTTGGTATGCTGAGCACTCTATCTTGGGGCTTGTGCTTATGAAGCTCATTACTGCAAAGGAGAGGCTAAAACTGGTTATAATTGTGCCCGAGTCTCCCACTGAGTGCCTCTTTGTTGCTCAGATGTGTCCCTCTCTCTTTAGTTAAGCTGACTCAGCAGGTGAACCCCTTGCCCTCCCCCCTGTGTGGGACCTGACTCCCAGGGATATAAATCTCCTTGGCAATGCAGGATATGACTCCTAGGGATGAATCTGGACCAGCATTGTGGGATTGAGAACATCTTGACCAGAAGGGGGATGTGAAATGAAAAGAAATGAAGTTTCATTGGCTGAGAGATTTCAAATGGAGTTGAGAGGTCACTCTGGTGGACATTCTTCCAGCACTATGTAGATAACCCTTTTTAGGTTTTAATGTATTGGAGTAGCTAGAAGTAAATACCTGAAACTATCAAACTCCAACCCAGTAGCCTTGACTCTTGAAGACAATTGCATAACAATGTAGCTTAAAAGGGGTGACAGTGTGATGGTGAAAACCTTGTGGATCACACTCCCTTTATCCAGTCTATGAATGGATGAGTAGAAAAATGGGGACAAAAACTAAATGAAAAATAGAGTGGGATGGGGGATGATTTGGATGTTCTTTTTTACTCTTATATATGGTGGTACTATGAACAGTTGATTGTACACCATGGATGATTGTATGGTATGTGACTATATCTCAATAAAACTGAATTTAATTTAAGAAAAGAAGAAGATCTTAGAGGAGCATAAAGAAAAATTTGCAAGACTAAATAAAAAAAATTAGAGGATCTTATGGAAATAAAAGAAACTATTGTTCAAATTTAGAAGATTCTTGAAACACACGGCACCAGATTAGAAGTAGAGGAAGGAATAAGTCAACTTGAAGAAATGGGTTGGAAAGTGAAAGAAAAAGAATGAATGGTGAAAAAAACCCCAAAAATTTGAAATGGGTCTCAGGGATATGATGGACAACATGAAGCACACTAATATAAGAATCATTGGTGTTCCAAAAAAGGAAGAGAAGGGTAAAGGACTAGGAAGAGTATAAAAAGACATTGTTTGGGAAAACTTCCCAACCCTTCTAAATGACATAAATACACAAATCATAGATGCTCACCAAACTCCAAACAGAATAAATCCAAATAAATCCACTCAGACATATTCTGATCAGATTGTCAAATGCTAAAGAGAAGGAGCAAGTTGTGAAGGCAGCAAGAGAGAAGGCATTCACCACACACAAGGGAAATAACATAAGACTAAGTAGAGACTACTCAGCAGCCACCATGGAGGTGAGAATGCAGTGGAATGAAAAATTTTAAATTCTGAAAGGAAAAATAACCAAAGAAGAATTCTTTACCCAGCAAAGCTCTCCTCCAAATCTGAGGGAGAGCTTAAAATCTTCATGGACAAACCAATGCTGAGAAAATTTGCTAACAAGAGACCTTCCCTACAAGAAATACTAAAGGGTGTCCTACTGGCTGAGAAAAAAAAGAAAGGCAAGAGAGGTCTGGAGAAGGGCACAAAAGTAAAGTGTTATAGTAAGGGTATGCTAAAGGAAATCAAGAGAGAGGGGGAAAAATACATATGACAAATATAAACCAAAGGCTATGATGGCTGATTCAAGAAATGCCTTCACAGTAATAGCATTGAATGTGAATGGATTAAACTCCCCAACTAAAAGATACAGATTGGCAGAATGGATTAACAGATATGTACTATCAATATGTTGCAAACAAGAGACTCATCTTAGACCCAGAGACACAAAGAAATTGAAAGTGAAAGGATGGAAAAAATGTTCCATGCAAGCTGCAGCTGAAAGAAACCAGGAGTAGCAATATTAATCTTGGACAAAATAGACTTTAAATGCAAGGATGTCATAAGGGACAGAGAAGGACACTATATACTAATAAAAGGGACAATTCACCAAGAAGAAATAACAATCATAAATGTCTATGCACCAAATCAAGGTGCCCCAAAGTACATGAGACAAACATTGGCAAAACGGAAGGAAGCAATAGATGTTGCACAATAACTGTCGGACATTTCAATACACCACTCTCTCCCATAAATAGGTCAACCTGACAGAAGACAAAAATAAACCCAACAATGTGATAAATGAATTTGACTTAACAGAAGTATATTGTGCATTAAATCCCAAATCACCAGTATACACATTCTTCTCTAGTGCCCAAGGAACTTACTCCAGAATAGATCACATGCTGGGCAATAAAACAAGCCTCAATAAATTTTAAAAGTTTGAAATTATCCAAAGCACATTCTCTGATCACAATGGAATACATTTAGAAGTCAATAACCATCAAAGATTTAGAACAATCACAAATCTCTGGAGGTTAAAAAACACACTCCTAAACAATCAGTGGGTTAAAGAAGAAACAGCAAGAGGAATAGCTAAATATCTAGAGACAAATGAAAATGAGAGCATGACATATCAAAACTTAAGGGATGCAGTGAAGGCAGTACTGAGGGGGAAATTTATAGCTCTAAATGCATACATTAAAAAGGAAGAAAGAGCTAAAACCAAAGAACAAATGGAACAACTGAAGAAGCTAGAACATGAACAGCAAACTAATCCTAAACCGAAAGAAGAAAAGTCTTTATTAAAGAAATAAATGACATGGAGAACAAAAAACAATAGAGAGAATAAATAAAACCAAAAGTTTGTTCTTTGAGAAGATCAACAAGATTGAGAAGCCCTTAGCTAGACTGACAAAATAAAAAATTGAGAAGACCCAAATAAACAAAATAATAAATGAGAGAGGGGACATCAATGCAGATCCTGAAAAAATTTAAAAAATCATAAGAGGATACTATGAAGAACTGCATGCCAACTAACTAGATAATGTAGAGGAAATGGACAATTTCATAGAAAAAACACGAACAACATATACTGTCCAGAAAAGAAATAGAAGACCTCAACAAACCGATCACAAGCAAAGAGGTCCAATCAGTCATCGAAAAGCTTCCCACAAGTAAATGCCCAGGGTGAGATGGCTTCACAGGGAAATTCTACCAAACTATCCAAAAAGAACTGACACCAATCTTACTTAAATTCTTTCAAAACATTGAAGAAAATGGAACACTACCTAACTCATTTTATGAAGATAATATCACTTAAACACCAAAACAATGTAAAGATGCTACAAGAGGGGAAAACTACAGGCTAATCTCCCTCATGAATATAGATGCAAAAATTTTCAACAAAATACTTGCAAATTGAATCCAAAGACACATTAAAAAAAATCATACACCATGACCAAGTGGGGTTCATTCCAGGCGTGCAAGGATGGTTCCCCATAAGAAAATCAATCAATGTAGTACAACACATTAACAAATCAAAAGGGAAAAGTAAAATGATCATCTGAATAAGCATTTGACAAAATCCAGAATTCTTTTTTGATAAAAGCACTTCAAAAGGTAGAAATTGAATGAAACTCCCTCAATATGATAAAGGTCATATATGAAAAACCCACAGCCAGCATAGCACTCAATGGTGAGTGACAGAAAGCCTTCCCTCTAAGATCAGGAATGAGACAAGGGTGCCCGCTGTCACCACTATTATTCAACATTGTGCTAGAAGTGCTAGCCAGAGCAATCAGGCAAGACAAAGAAATAAAAGGCATCCAAATTGAAAATGAAGAAGTAGAACTCATCACTTGCAGATAATATTGTTCTAGTTCACTAATGCTGCCAGAATGCAAAACACCAGAGATGGATTGGCTTTTATAAAAGGGGGTTTATTTGGTTACACAGTTACAGTCTTAAGGCCATAAAGTATCCAAGGTAACACATCAGCAATTGGGTACCTTCACTGGAGGATGGCCAATGGTGTCCAGAAAACCTCTGTTAGCTGGGAAGGCACATGGCTGGCATCTGCTCCAAAGTTCTGGTTTCAAAATGGCTTTCTCCCAGGATGTTCCTCTCTAGGCTGCAGTTCCTCAAAAATGTCACTCTTAGTTGCACTTGGGATATTTGTCCTCTCTCAGCTTCTCCAGAGCAAGAGTCTGCTTTCAATGGCCATCTTTAAACTGCAGCTCCTGTGCTTTCTTCAAAGTGTCCCTCTTGGCTGTAGCAGCTTGCTCCTTCTGTCTGATCTTATATAGCGCTCCAGTAATTTAATTCAGACCCACCCTGAATGGGCGGGCCAACACCTCCATGGAAATTATCCAATCAGAGTCATCACCCACAGGTGGGTGGGGTGCATCTCCATGGAAACACTCAAAGAATTACAATGTAATTAACACTGATAGGTCTGCCCACACAAGATTACATCAAAGATAATGGTGTTTGGGGGGGGCATAATGCATTCAAACTGGCACAAATATGATATTATATTTCAAAAACCCTGAGAAATCAATGACACAGATACTTGAGCTAATAAAAAGTAGCAAATTAGCAGGACATAAGGTTAATGCACATAAGTCAGTAATGTTCCTATACACTAGAAATGACCTAACTGAAGAGGCACTCAAGAAAAAGATTCCATTCTCAGCAGCAACTAAAAAAATCAAGTACCTAGGAATAAACTTAACCAAGGATGTAAAAGACCTATACATAGAAAATTATATAACTTTACTAAAAGATGTAGAAGGGGAGCTAAAAAGATGGAAAGTATTCCATGTTCATGGATAGGAAGGCTAAATGTCATTAAGTTGTCAATTCTACCCAAACTCATCTACAGATTCAATGCAATTCCAATCAAATACCAACAACCTACTTTGAGGAATTGGAAAAGCTAGTTATGAAACTTACTTGGAAGGGAAAGATGCCTCAAATTGCTAAAAAAAAAATTCTAAAAATGAAGAACAAAGTGGGAGGACTTGCACTTCCTGACTTTGAAGCTTACTATAAAGCCACAGTAGTCTAAACAGCACATTATTGGCACAAAGATAGACATATTGATCAATGGAATTGAATTGAGAATTCAGAGCTAGATCCTCAGATCTACAATTGACTGATCTTTGATAAGGCCCCCAAACCCACTGAACTGGGATATAAGAGTCTCTTCAACAAATGGGGCTGGGAGAGCTGGATATCCATTTCCAAAAGAATGTAAGAGGACCCCTACCTCA
This sequence comes from Choloepus didactylus, assembly GCF_015220235.1. Taxonomy (NCBI): domain Eukaryota; kingdom Metazoa; phylum Chordata; class Mammalia; order Pilosa; family Megalonychidae; genus Choloepus; species Choloepus didactylus. The sequence continues at coordinate 83,616,806 of NC_051334.1, read as the reverse complement.
CACTCTACACAAAATTTAACTCAAAGTGGATTAAAGACCTCAATATAAGAGACAGTGCCATAAATCTCCTAGAAGATAATGTAGGGAAACACCTTCAAGACTTTGTATTAGTAGGATGATTCATAGACCTTACACCCAAAGCACAAGCAATGAAAGAAAAAATAGATAAATGGGAACTCCTCAAAATTAGAAGCTTCTGTACATCAAAGGAATTTGTCAACGTGGTGAAGAGGCAGTGAACTCAATGGGAAAAAAATTTGCAAACCACGAATCTGACAAAAGATTGATATCTTGCATATATAAAGAAATCCTACAATTCAATGACAATAGTACAAACAGCTAAATTATAAAATGGGCAAAAGAAATGAAAAGACATTTCTCCAAAGAGGAAAAACAAATGGCTGAAAACACACATAAAAAAGTTCATCTTCCCTAGGTATTAGGGAGATGTGAATTAAGACCACAATGAGATATCATCTCACAACAATTAGAATAGCTACCATTAAACTAACAGGAACCTACAAATGCTACAGAGGATGTGAAGAAATTGGAACTCTTATTCATTGCTGGTGGGAGTGTGCAATGGTACAGCCACTCTTGAAGACAGACTGGCAGTTCCTTAGAAAACTAGACATTGAGTTACCCTTCAATCCAGCAATTTCACTTCTCAGTATATACCCAGAAGATCTGAAAGCAGTGACATGAACAGATATTTGCACATCGATGTTCATAGTGGAATTATTCACAATTGCCAAGAGACAGAAACAATCCAAATGTCCTTCAACAGATGAGTGGATAAAATAATGTGGTATGTATACACGATGGAATACTATGTGGCAGTAAGAAGGAACACAGTCATGAAACATATGACAACATGGATGAAACTTGAAGATAAAATGCTGAGTGAAATAAACCAGACACAAAAAGAGAGATACTGTACATTACCACTAATGTGAACTCTGTGAAAAATATAAAATAAATGTTTTATATTATAGAATGTAGGTGGCCTAGAGAAAGACAGCAACTAGTGAATGGGGAATGATAATCTAATGGGAACAAATAAGCTACTGAGGGTAATCTCAATTTTATGGGAATGCTCAGGAATGATTATGGTTTATGAATTTTCTTGGGTATATGGTAGGAACATAGAAGAAATGTAGTTATTTTAGGTTGTTTATTTTTATTATTGCTTTGTTTTGTTATGGTTTGTTAATTTTCTTGGGATATGGTTGAGACATGAGACATATTGGAAGCAAGGCAGTTATTTTAGTTTTTTTTTTAATTCCATTGTTTTCTTTTATTTGAATTGTTTTTTAAATTTTTTGATACATAAAGTTAAAAAAGCTATTGCATTTTAAAAAATTAGTTTCAATGTAGTTATTTTAGGTAATTTGTTTTTCTTATTCCTTTTTTGTTTTGTTTGAAATGGTTTTTTGTTTGCTTGTTTTAAAATTTTTTGATAATTAAAGGTAAAAGAAACTACCAAAAATATGCAATGGGTAATTTTTCCTGTATGCCACTCTGTTGTTAACTCTTTGTACCAGTGTCATACCTTAGAGGTATATCATGCAAACACTTATTTATATTTGTTGAGCTAACTGTGGATTACATGCCTTTAAACAACCACTTTCCATGAAGTTCACCTTCAACGCAGCACTGATACTTATAATCACAATAACAAAGAATCATCACCCGTATCCATTCCCATACCTTTAAGTTCACCCTCATTATCATGTCCCACTTCACTAGCTTCTATCTCCAGGTCCCCTATATTCTACATTAGAAGACAATGATTTTACATTGTTTGGGGAGTTCATGTTCGTGGTAACATACAATATCTCTCCTTCTGTGCCTGGCTTATTTTGCTCAGCATTATGTCTTCAAGGTTCATCCATGGTGTCATATGTTTAAGGACCTCATTCCTTCTTACTGCTACATAGTATTCCATCATATGTAAATACCACGTTGTGATTATCCACTTGTCTGTTGAAGGACATTTGGATTGTTTCCATCTCTTGGCAATTGTGAACAATGCCACTGTGAACATTGGTGTGCAAATGTCTGTTCGTGTCACTGCTTTCAGATCTTCTGGGCATATACCAAGAAGTGAAATTGTTGAACCATAGGGTAACTCAATATTTAGTTTTCTGAGGAACCCCCAAACTGTCTCCCGCAGCAGATGTATCATCATACATTCCCACCAGCAATGAATAAGAGTTCCAATTTCTCCACATCCTCTCCAGCAGTTGTAGTTTCCTGTTTGCTTATTGGCAGCCATTCTAATTGTTGTGAGATAACATCTCAGTTTTTGTTTGATTTGGGTTTCCCAATAGCTAGTTAATATGAACATTTTTTTAATATGTATTTTAGTCATTTGTATTTCCTCTTTGGAAAAATGTCTTTTCATATCTTTTGCCCATTTTTTACTTTACTGGATGTCAGTCTCTTATTAGATATATGGGTTCCAAATATTTTTGCCCATTGAGTTGGCTAGTCCTTCACCTTTTTGGCAAAGTCCTTTGAGGTACAGAAGTTTTTGACCTTGAGGAGTTCCCAATTTATCTATTTTTCTTGCTGTTGCTTGTGCTTTGGGTGTATGGTCTAAGAAGCTAGGTCTTGAAGATGTTTCCCTACATTATCCTCTAGGAGTTTTATGGTACTGGCTTATATTGAGGTCTTTGATATACCTTGAGATAATTTTTATATAGGGTGTGAGGTAGGGGTCCTCTTTCATTCTTTTGGATATGGATATCCAGTTCTCCAAGCCCATTTGTTGAAGAGGCAGTTTGGTCCCAGTTCAATGGATTTGGGGGTCTTATAAAAAATCCATCAAACATAGATCGGGGGTCCCCTTTGGAACTCTAGATTCAATTCCTTTGCTCAATATGTATATCTTCAGGCCAGTAACATGCTGTTTGGACTACTGTGGCTTTATAATAAGCTTAAAAGTCAGGAAGTGTAAGTCCTCCCACTTTGTTATTCATTTTTAGAATGTTTTTAGCAATTTGAGCCCCTTTCCGTTTCAAATAAATTTGATAACTAGGTTTTCCAAGTCTGAAAATTAGGTTGATGGAATTTTGATTGGAATTGCATTGAATCTATGGATCAGATTGGGTAGAATTGACATCTTAACAACATTTAACCTTTCCATCTACTAGCATGCAATATCTTTCCACCTATTTTGATACTCTTTGATTTCTTTAGAAAGGTTTCATAATTTTCTGTGTAGAGGTATTTTACATCCTTCTTTAAGTTTATTCCTAGGTACTTGATTATTTTAGTTGCTATTGTGAATAGATTTTTTTCCTGAGTGTATCTTCAGTGAGGTCCTTTCTAGTATATAAGAACATTACTGCCTTTCTCATATTAATCTTGTATCCTGCCACTTTGCTGAGTTTATTTATTAGCTCAAGCAGCTTTGTCATCAATTTCTCTGGATTTTCCAAATATATGATCATATCATCTGCAAATAATGACAGTTTTACTTCTTCCTTTCCAATTCAGATGTCTTTTATATCTTTGTCTTGATGGATTGCTCTGGCTAGAACTCTAGCACAATGTTGTATAATAATGGTGACAGCAGGCATCCTTGTCTCATTCCTGATCTTAGGGGGAAGGCTTTCAGTCTCCCACCAATGAGTACTATGCTGGTTGTGCATTTTTGTATATGCCCTTTATTATACTGAGGAAGTTTCCTTCAGTTCCCACCTTTTGAAGTGCTTTTATCAAAAAAAAGGATGCTGAGAGGAGGGGCAAGATGGTGGCATAGAGAGGAGTGGAATTTAGTTAGTCCCCTGGAGCAACTAACAAACAACCAGGAAGAAGTAGTAAATAATCTGGGATAACTACTGGGGGGCAACCGTGACTGTCCACACATCATACACCAACCTGGATTTGGTGGAATGGCTTACATAAAATCTGTAAGTAAAAACTTCAGACATGTTCCAGGGGCCCCCACCCCCCACAGCAGGCTGAGCTGCAAAACCTCACTGTGAGAGAAACCAGCAGTCCCTTTCAGGAGCAAGCAAATATAGCTCAGCCCAGCTCCAACTGGGGCCTTAACCAACAAATGTGTACTGCTGAATACAAGGTACAAACATACACAAACCCACAATAAGCAGAGGCTTTTAGTGATGGCTGACCTTAAAGAGCCAGAAAACTCCTGTGTCCTGGGAAAGGGAGCCCAGAAAACCAGGTGTTCTCTCTGACTGATGGGCAAAACTGGGGGCTGTGTTATGGCTCTGAAAGGGGGATTTCTTTCCTTTTTTTTCCTCTCTCTCTCAACCTGAGTGGCCCAGTGGAGAGGGCCAAAGCTGTTTCCAGTTTGCAGCACTCTGACCCAGACAAGGGTGGATATAACAATGTCAGAGAGACAAAGAAGAAATTCAAATGCAGAAGATAACTCCATAGGGGGTGTATCTTCCCTAAGAGGAAGGAGGTGGGGCCCACCTTTCCTCCCCCCCTTCCCTTCAGAACTCAGACCCCAGAGCCTGGGGGAAAACAGCCAAAACAGAAAGTATAGAAGCCACACCTCCTTACACCAGCCAGGTGTGACAGGCTGACAGGTGCCACCTGCTGGGCAGGTTAGGAACACAGCACAGTGGCTAAAGACCTCACAGGAAAGTCTGTCAATCTCTAAGACATGCCCTCAGGGAGACTTGAAACTGAATATATCCATTCTGAGATCTGAACCTGCTCTGGTCTGGGAAAATCTGATTGGGGTAACCAAGGAAACCAGAAGCCTAGACAACAGAAAACTATAAAGTACAATAGGGAAACCAAAGATATGGCCCAGTGAAAGGAACAAACTTACACCTCAATCAAGATGTAGTTGAGATATTGTTTCAATTCAATGAAACAATCAAAGTTTTACAAAGAAATATGCTAAAATCAAATAAAAAAACCAAATCAACCAGTTCAGGGAAGACATGGCACAAGAGATGAAGGATGTGAAGAAAACACTGGGTGAAGATAAGGTAGAAATTGAAAGTTTGAAAAAATTACTGGCAGAATCTATGGAAATGAAAGGCACAACACAAGAGATGAAAAGCACAATGGAAACATACAGCAGCAGATCTCAAGAGGCAGAAGAAAACACTCAGGACCTGGAGAACATGACACCTGAAATCCTACACACAAAAGAACAGACAGGGAAAGAATGGAAAAATATGAACAACACCTCAGGCAATTGAATGACAACATGAAGTGCATGAATGTACATGTCATAGGTGTCCCAGAAGGAGAAGAGAAGGGAAAATGGGCAGAAGGTATAATAGAGGAAATAATCAATGAAAATCTCCCATCTCTTATGAATGATATAAAATTACAGATCCAAGAAGCACAGCATACCCCAAACAGAATAGATCTGAATAAACCAAGACACTTAACAATCAGATTATCAAACATCAAAGACAAAGAGAGAATCCTGAAAGCAGAAAGAGAAAAGCAATCCATCACATACAAATGAAGCTTGATAACGCTATATGTGGATTTCTCAGTAGAACCCATGGAGGCAAGAAGGAAGTGGTATGATATATTTAAGATACTGAAAGAGAAAAATTGCCACCAAGAATCCTATATCTGGCAAAACTCTCCTTCAAATATGAGGGAGAGTTTAAAATATTCTCTGACAAACAGACAATGAGAGATTTCATGAACAAGAAACCTGGTGTACAAGAAATGCTCAAGGGATCACTACAGACAGGAGTGAGAGGTTTGGGACACAATTTTTAGTGATGGTAGCACAGCAAGGTAAGTTCACTGAACAAAGATAACTGTGAGTGTGGTTGAAAGAGGAAGGCTGGGAGCATGTGGGGCACCAAAAGGAAAGAGGAAAGATAAAGACTGGGACTGTATAACTCAGTGAAACCCAGAGTGTGCTCAAAAATTGTGATAAAATTTACAAATATGTTTTTACATGAGGGAGAACAAATGAATGTCAAGCTTGCAAGGTGTTAAAAATGGGGTGTATTGGGGAAAACATAATCAATGCAAGCTAGAGACAATAATTAACAGAAACATTGTATTATGCTTCCTTTAATGTAAAAAAGGCAATATGCCAAAGCTAAATGCCTATAAGAGGGGGACATAAGGGAATGTTATGGGACTCTTGGCATTGATGATGTTGTCTGACTCTTTTAATCTACTTTAATTTTTCTTTCCTTTTGTTGTTTTTTAGCTGTCATTTTTTTCTTTCTTTTTCTTTTTCTTTTTTTTGTCTCTCTACTTTCTTTGACTCTTCCTCCTTCTTTGTGGAAGAAATTGAGATGTCCTTGTATAGATAGTCATGATGGTAATGAATGCATAAATATGTGATTATACAGGGAACTATCAATTGTTTACTTAGGAAGGAAATGTATGGTGAGTGAACAAAACCATCTTTAAAAAGATCGGGTTGATGAAGAATCCTTGAGGGCACTATATTGAGTGAAATGTCAGACACATAAGGACAAATATTGTATGGTCTTGCTGATATGAACTAATTATAATATGTCAACTCATACTCATGAAATATAAGTTACCAGAATATAGGACGAGACTAAAGAATGGGAGCAGTTGCTTATTGTGAGCAGAATGTTTAACTAGGTTGAACTTAAGTGTTTGGAAATGGACAGAGGTGATGGTAGCATGTTATTGTAGGAATAACTAACAGTGCTGAATGGTGTGTGAATGTGGTGGAAAGGGGAAGCTTAGAGTAATTTATATCACCAGAAGGAAGGTTGGAGGTTAAAACATGGGAATGTATAAATCAGTGAATCTTGTGGTGGACAATGTCTATGATTAACTGTACAAATATTTGAAGTCTCTTTCATGAGGTAGAACAAATGTATGACACTATAACTAGAAGGTAATAACAGAGGGGTATATAGGGAAAAATATACCTATTGCAAACTATATACTAGAGTTAGTAGTATTTTAACATTCTTTCACCATCAGTAACAAATGTACTATGCCAATACTATGAGTCAATAATACATGGGAGTGGTTAGGGGTATGGGAGGATTTGAGTTTTCTTTTCTTGTCTTTATTTCTTTTCTGGAGTAATGAAAATATTCCAAAAAATTGAAAAAAAATATTAATTGTGGTGATAGATGCACAGATGTATGATGGTACCATGGGCAATTGATTGTGCACTTTGGATCTTTGGATGAAAGTATGGTATATGAACAATCTCAACAAAATTAAATTTAAAAAAAGATATAAGTGGAAGAAATAAAAACAAGGATTCTGAATTTTGTGGAATGCTTTCTCTGCATCTATTGAGCTGATCATTTGATTTTACCCTTTTGATTTGTTAATGTTTTGTTTTACATTGATTGATTTTCTTGTGTTAAACCACCCTTGCATGCCTGCAATAAACCCCACTTGGTCGTGGTGTATGATTCTTTTAATGTGTCTTTGGATATGCTTTGCAAGTATTTTGTTGAGAATAATTGCATCTATATTCATTAAGGGGATCAACCTGTAGTTTCCTTTCTTGCAGCAACTTTGTCTGGTTTTGGTATTCGAGTGATATTAGCTTCGTAAAATGAGCTAGGCAGTGTTCCTTTTTAATCAATGTTTTGAATGTTTGAGCAGGAATTGTCTCAGTTCCTTTTGGAATGTTTGATAAAATTCCCCTGTAAAGCCATCCCTCCCTGGGCTTTAATTTGTAGGAAGCATTTTCATGACTGAGGAACCTCTTTATTTGTGATTGGTTTAATGAGGTCTTCTATTTCTTCTTGGGTCAGCCTAGGCTGTTCATGGGTTTCTGGGAAATTATCCATTACCTCTAAACTGTCTAGTTTATTGACATACTGTTGTTTGTAGTGCCCTCTTATGATTTATAAAATTACTTAAGGATCCACAATAATGTCCCACCTCTCATTTATGATTTTGTTTATTTTGGTCTTCTCTTGACTTTTTCTTTTTGATGTTTTCCTTCTAGCTAAGGGTTTGTCAATCATCTTGTTGATCTTCTCAAAGAACCAACTTTTGGTGTTATTTATTCTACTGTTTTTTGTTCTCCATATCATTTATTCCTGCTTTAATCCTTGTTATTCCTTTTCCTCTACTTGCTTGAGAGTTAGCTTACTGATCATTCTCTAGCTTCTTCAGTCCTTATGTTAGTTCTCTGATTTTAGTTCTTTCTTCCTTTTTAATGCATGCATTTAGAGCTACAAATTTCCTCTTGTCCCCACCTTTGCTGCCTCCCATAGGTGTTATTTTAATTCAGTTTTATTGATATATATTCGCATACTGTACAATCATCTGCTGTGTACAATCAATTGTTCACAGCACCATCATAGAGTTGTGCATTCATCACCACAATTTAATATTTTCATTACTCCAAAAAAAAATAACAATAAGAATAAAAATTAAAGTAAAAAAGAACACCTAAGTCATCCCATCCACCTCATCCCACCATATTTTTCATTTAATTTTTGTCCCCAATTTTCTACTCATCTGTCCATACACTGGATAAATGGAGTTTGAGCCACAAGGTTTTCACAATCACACAGTCACATTGTGTAAGATACATAGTTATGCAATCATCAAGAATCAAGGCTACTGGGTTGCAGTTTGACAGTTTCATGTGCTTCCTTCTAGCTGTTTCAATACACTAAAAACTACAAAGGGATATCTATATAGTGCATAAGAATACCCTCCACAATGACCTCTCAACTCCATTTGAAGTCTCTAAGCTACTGAAACTTTATTTTGTTTCATTTTGTTTCCCTATTTTGTTCAAGAAGACTTTCTTAGTCCCACAATGCCAGGTACTGGCTCAGCCCTGGAAGTCATATCCCATGTTGCCAAGGAGATTTACACTTCTGGGAGTCATGTCCCATGTATGGGGGAGGGCAGTGAGTTCACCTGCTGAGTGGGATTAGAGAGGGGGGGCACATTTGACCAGCAAAAGAGGTTCTCTGGGGGAGACTCTAAGCACAATTATAAGTAGGCTTAGCCTCTCCATTGCAGTAACAATCTTCTTAAGGGCAAACCCCAAGATCAAGGGCTTGGCCTACTAAATTGGTGGTCCTCAATGCTTGTGAGAATATCGATTATTCCCCAGGTGGGGAAGTGTAATATTTCTGCATTTCCCCCCAGTTCCTCAGGGGGTCCCTACAAATACATTTTTATTCTCTACCCAAATTGCTTTGGGATGTATCAGGAATTCACACTAACCTGTACAAACAATTCCTCAGGGTGGGGGGCCTGAAAATACATTTTTATTCTCTGCCCAAATTACTTTGGGATGTATCAGAAATTCACATGAACCTGTACAAACCTACCACATCTCACTTCCTATTCAAAGTTCCATGTAATTATAAACTGACCATACAAGTTAAATTATTTAGTGTGCTACAGAAAATATAGACCCTGCACCAAATAAACATCCCCTCCCTTGGTCTCACACAGACACTGAAGTTTCAAAACACTGTCAATATCATCTTTTACCCTTTGGCCTGATTTGCTTTAGTCTTAACCAGATTTGCTTCATTCACATCTCTAATTGAAGTCAGAAATCTTTTTCAGCTGTTTTTGACAGTTGCTGTGTGAGGTAATAGTGGCATTCAAAGCTGCTGAACTCTATCTCTGAGTCTCAGGTGTCAGACAGATAGCCAAAATTCCAGAGAACAACCAGGTTATACACAAAGAGCTCAGCATCTCAGAATTTAGAGGTAACCATTACAACTCAGGAATAACTGTGACTGCTGTAAGAGCTTACAACCTACGGACCTTTGCAAAAAGTGTTCCCCTGATAACCTGTGCTCTTAGATTCAAATCTCAGAGTTTACACATTACAGTTAGTCCATATTAGTAGAGCATTATAAATGTTTATCTTTTCATTTCTGGTGTATTTCACTCAAAATGCTGTCCTCAAGATCCATTCACATGGTTCCATGTCTCAAAACTTCATTCCTTCTTGCAGCTGCTCAATATTCTTCTGTATGCATACACCACAGTTTACCATTCTGTTCATCAGTCAACATCCCATTAGGCCACCTCCGTCCATTGCAAATCGTGAATACTGCCACCATAAACACCGGGGTGCAAATGTCCACTCATGTCCCTGCTTTCAGATCATCCAAGTATATATGGCACCCACATACTCATCTTCCTGTGGAATCACCACACTGTCCTCCAGACAGGATGCACCATTCTACTTCCCCACCAATGGTGAATAGGTGCAACCCCCTCTCTATGTTTCCTCCAGCACTGGTATCCCTCTGTTTATTTTTCCCCCCACAATCTTATAGAGATATAGTCACATGCCATACACTCATCCATGGTGTACAATCAGTTATTCACAGTATCATCATATAGTTGTTCATTCATCACCACAATCAGCACTTGAACACATTCATTATGCCAAAAAATTAAAATAAGAATAAGAAAAGATAAAATAAAAAATAAAATAAAATAAAACAATAAGGTCAGAAATCACCACCACCACCAAGAATCACATACACCACCCTTACATCCCCATCTTATAGACATTTAGTTTTGGTATATTGCCTTTGTTATGTTTAATGGAAGCATATTACAATGCTACTGTTAACTATAGACTCTAGTTTGCATTGATTATATTTTTCCCCAATGTCATCACTTTTTCAACACCTTGCAAGGTTGACATTCATTTATCCTCCAACATGTAAAAATATATCTGTATTTGTACATGTAGTCACCATCACTGACAGTCTAGGTTTCACTAAGCTGTACAGCCCCAGTCTTTTATCATCTGTCTTTCCTTCTGGTTTCATATATGCCCCTAGCCTTCCTCTTTCAACTTTACTCACAGGCATCTTTGTTCAGTGTACTTACAATATCGTGCTACCATCAGAAAATATTGTGCTATCCATTTCTGGATCTATACAATCAATCCTGTTGAACATTATATACTACTTCAGCATCAAATGCCTAATGTCTATCCTCTTTCTATCACCTGATAACTTGTGTTCCCAACTTTAACTCTCAAAGTTTACTCATTAATGTTAGTTCATATTAGTGAGACCATATAGTATTTGTCCTTGTGTTTCTGGCTAACTTTGCTCAACATAACATCCTCAAGTTTTATCCACATTGTTATGTATTCTGTGGCTTTGTTCTGTCTTACAGTTGCATAATATCCCACCATATGTATATACTACAGATTGTTTATCCACTCATCTGTTGATGGGCATTGGGGTGTTTCCATCTCTTGGCAATCATGAATAATGCTGCTATGAACATCAGTTTACAAATGTCCTTTTGTATCTTAGCTTTCAGTTGCTCTGAGTATATACCTACTAATAGAATTGCTGGATCATATGGCAATTCTATACTTAGCTTCCTAAGGAACCACCACACTGCCTTCCAGAGTGACTGCACCATTGCATATTCCCACCAACTGTGAATAAGTGTGCCTCTTTCTCCACATCCTCTCCAGCACTTGTAATTTTCTGTGGTTTTCATAAGGGCCATTCTAGTAGGTGTAGATGATATCTCACTGTGGTTTTGATTTGCATTTCCCTAATAGGCAGTGAGGTTGAGCTTATTTTCATGTGGCTTTGAGCCATTTGTATTTCCTCTTCAGAAAAGCATCTGTCCATATCTTTTGACCATTTTTAAATTGAGTTGTTTGTCTTCCTCTTGTTTAGTTGTAGGATCTATTTATATATTTGGGATATTAAACCATTATCTGATATGTAGTTTCCAAATATTGTCTCCCATTGCATAGGCTGCCTTTTTACTTTTTTGATAAATTCTTAGATGTACAAAAGTGTTTAATTTTGAGGTGATCCCATTTACCTATTTTCTTTTTCATTACTTGCACTTTGAGTGTAAGGTCTAGGAAACCACATCCTATCACAAGATCTTTAAGATATTTCCCTACATTTTCTTCTAAAATCTTATGGTCTTAGAGCTAATGTTTAGGTCTTTGATACCTTTTGAGTTAATTTTTCTATAAGGTGTGAGATGGAGTCTTCTTTCATTCTTTTGGATATAGATATCCAGTTCCCCAAACAGCAAATATTGAAGAGGCTGCTCTGTCCCAGTTGCATTGGCTTGGCTGCCTTATCAAAGATCAATTGTCCATAGATGAGAGGGTCTACTTCTGAACACTCAATTCCACTCCATATCTATCTTTATGCCAGTTTCATCTCTTTAGACCACTGTAGCTTTGTAGTATGCTTTAAATCAGGTAGCATGAGACCTCCCATTTCATTCCTCTTTCTCAAGATGTTTTTGGCTATTTGGGGCACTCTGCCCTTCCTTATTGTTTTTCTATTTCTGCATGTAAGTTCGTGAGATTTTAATTGATACTGAACTGAATCTATAAATCAGTTTAGGAAAAATTGACATCTTAACTGTGTTTGTCTTCTTATCCATGATCATGGTATATTTTTCCATTTTTTTAAGGTCCTGTTTCATTTCTTTTAGCAGTTTCTTGTAGTTTTCTGCATGTAGGTCTTTTGTGGCCTTGGTTTAATTTATTCCTAAATTCTTGATTCTTTCAGTTGCTAACATAAATGGAATGTTTTTTCTTGACTTCCTCCTCCTGTTGCTCATTACTTATGCATGGGAACACTACTGATTTTTGTGTGTTGATTTTGTACTCTGCCACTTTGCTGCATTCATTTATCAGCTCTAGTAGCTTTGCTGTAGATTTTTATGGATTCTCTACATATAGGATCATGTCATCTGCAAACAGTGAAAATTTTACTTCTTCCTTTCTGATTCCTTTTATTTCTTTTTCTTGCCTAATTGTTCTAGCTAAATCTTCCAGCACAATGTTGAATAACAATGGTGACAGTGGGCATCCCTGTCTTCTCCCTGATCTTAGAGGGAAAGCTCTCTGTCTTTCCCCATTGAGTGTGAAGTTACCTGTGTGTTTTTCATATAATGCCTTTATTATACTGGGAAATTTCCTAGCCTTTTGAATGTTTTCATCAAGACAGGATGTTGAATTTTTTCAAGTGTCTTTTCTGCATTGATCAAGATGATCATGCAGTTCTTCCACTTTTATTTACTGATGTGGTATATTACATTAATTGATTTTCTTTCTTGAACCAGCCTTGCATACATGGAATAAATTCCACTTGGTCATGGTGTATAATTCTTTTAATGTGCTGCCAGATTCAATTTGTGAGTATTTTTTTGAGGATTTTTGCATCTGTGTTCATTAAAGAGATTGGTCTACAATTTTCTTTTTTTTTTGTAGTTTCTTTGTCTGATTTTGGTATCAGGGTGCTGTTGTGCACAGGCAAGAGGCAGGAAGACAATGACACTGCACAGAAGCACCTGGATACCCTCCACAGCTGCAGAGATGCAGAGGCACATGGCAGACAGTGACTGCGGTGCAATATGGGCTGAAGGGTGAGACATGCAGCCCCACAGCCCCAAAGGGGTCCACTCAGAGGCCCAGAAAATGCCATACCTGCTGTTTTTTTGAGCACACACCCTGAAAAACTTCCCAGGGCCCACACCCCACCCACAGGGCTGGCAATCCACAGTGTAAAAGGAGAACAGATGCACTGATTGGATTTCCACCATGTTTTGGAACCCACCTACTGCACAGGTGAAGTTGAGGGAGGGCTGGTTTGAGGGTGAGAAGTGGCTCAAGAGCACCATCTGTTGGGAAAATAGGGAAAGTGCACTCAGGCAAGCTGTAGCTCACCAAATTATAAATAAATGCTCAAATAATCCTGAATATCTCAAAATGAACATATTAAGATAAGCATATTCCATGAAGCCAATGCAGGATTATAAAGCACATGAAGAAAAAAGAAGATTTGGACTAGCCAAATGACCAAAATAAAAAGCCTGAGGAGACAAAGAACTTGGAGCAATGAATCAAAGAAGTACACACAGATCTCCAAAACAATTTCAATGAGTCAGCTAAAGACATAAAGGAAGTTAAGAAGACTTCAGAAAAGCATAAGGAAGAATTTGACAGGGTAAATTAAAAAGGCAGATCTTATGGAAATAAAATTACTGTTGAAGAAAAACAATTAGTGAACTAGAGGACAGACAATTGAATGTGAATGCACAAAAGTACAATTGGTGAAAAAAATCGAAAAAAAATTGAAATGGATCTCAGGGGAATGATGGCCAACATGAAGCACACAAATATAAGAATCATAGGGGTTCCAGAAGATGAAGAGCTAGGAAGTGTATTTGAAAAAGTGTTGTTGGTGAAGTCTTCCTAACCCTTCTAAATGACATAAATATGCAAATCAAAGATACCCAATTAACTCCAAATAGAATAAATCCAAATAAACCCACAATGAGACATATACTAATCAAGTTGTTAAGTGCTAAAGAGGAGAAATTCCTGAAGGCTGCAAAAGAGAATTGATTCACCACATAGAAGAGGAACCATATAAGGCTAAGTAATGACTACACAGTGGGCACCATGGAGGCAAGAAGGCAGTGGTATGACACATTTCAGATTCTGAAAGGGAAAAAATGCCAGCCAAGAATTCTTTATCCAGCAAAGATCTCCTGGAAAATTGAGGGATATTTTAAAATATTCAAAGACAAACAAATGCTGAGAGAATTTGTTAAAAAGAGCCCAGCCCCGCAAGAAATATTACAGTGAGTTCAACCAGATGAGAAAAAAGGAAAAGACACAGAGGTCTGGAGAAGGGCACAGAACTGAAGAGTATTACTAGTGTAAGTTAAAGGGGAAAAAAAGAGTCAGAGAAGGGGAAAAACAGATCTGACAAATAAACACCAAAGGATAAGATGGTTGATTCAAGAACTGCCTTCAGGAAATACTGAAGGGAGCAGAACAGACAGATAGGAAAAGACAGGAGAGAGAGGTTTGGAGAAGAGTGTGGAAATGAAGACTATGAGTAAGAGTAAAAAGACAGAGAGAAAAAAATAAAAAGAAAATAAGATATGACATATAAAATCTAAAAGACAAAATGGTAGACAGTAGACATTACATTGAGTGAAATCAGCCAGAAACAAAAGGATGGGTATTGTACGGTCTCACTAATATGAACTAAAATTAATGAGTGAACTTTGAGAGTTAAAGTTGAGAACACAGGTTATCAGGTGATAGAAAGAGAGTAGAGATTGGGCATTTGATGCTGAAGGAGTACAGAATGTTCAACATGATTTATTGCATAGATACAGAAATGGATAGCACAGTACTGTGCGCTGGTAGCACAATCTTTTAAGTATTCTGAACAAAGATGAGTGTGAGTATGGTTGAAAGAGGAAGGCTAGGGGCATGTTGAAAGAGGAAGGAAAGATAAAGGTTAAGACTTGGATGGTATAACTTAGTGAAGCCTAGAGTGGTTAATGATTGTGATTAAATGTACAAATATAAGAATGTTTTGCATGAGGGAGAACACATGAATTTCACCATAGCAAGGTGTTGAAAACTGGATGGTATGGGGAAGAATTCAATGAATGCAAACTAGAATCTTTGGTTAACAGTAACATTGTAATATGCTTCCATTAATTGTAACAAAGGCAATATACCAAAGCTAAATGTCTATAAGAGGTGGATTTAAAGAGTGGTATGGGATTCTTGGTGATGTTGTTGTTGTCTGACCTTTCCATTGTATTTTATTTTATTTTATATTTATTTTTTCTTCTTTCTTTTTTATTCTACTTCTTTTTTCCTCTTCCTTTTTGCAGAGGAAATGGAAATGTCCTCATATAGATTGTGTTGGTGAATGCATAACTATGCGATTATACCAGATATTATTGATTGTTTACTTAGGATGGATTGTATGGTGTTTGAGTAAAACTGTTTAAAAAATAAACAGAAGGATACAAGTGCTGGAGAAAATATGGATAGAGGGATGGACCTATTCACTGTTGGTGGGAAAGTAGAATGATGCAGCCCATCTGGAGGGCAGTGTGGTGGTTCCACAGGAAGCTAAGTACAGAGTTGCCATATGGTCCTGCAGCCCTGTTATTGGGTATACCCTTGGAAGAACTGAGAGCAGGGACACAAATGGACATTTGCTCACTGGTGTTTATGGTGGCAGTACTCAAAAGTTTCAATGGATGGAGGTGGCCTATGTCTACAATTGACTGATAAACAGAATGGTGAGCTGTGGTGTATACCTACAATGGAATATTGAGCAGCTGCAAGAAGGAATGAAGTTGTGAGGTATGCAAGTAGGTGAATGGACATTGAGGACAGTATGTTGAGTGAAATATGCCAGAAACAAGAAGACTACTATTATGATGCCTCACTAATATGGACTAACTTTAATGTGCAAACTCTGAGAATCGAATCTCAGAGCATAGGTTATCAGGGGACAGCTTATTGTAAAGGTACCTAGATTGTAAACTCTTACAGCAGTCACACGTATTCTTGAGTTGTAATGGTTATTTCTAAATTCTGAGATGCTGAGCTCTTTGTGTATAACCTGGTCGATCCCTGGAACTTCGGGTATCTGTGTGACACCTGAGCCTCAGCACCAGAGTTCGGCAGCTATGAATGTCAGCATTACCCCATACAGCAACTGTTAAAGAAGCTAAAAAAGAGGTCAGACTTC
The DNA here is from genome assembly GCF_015220235.1 of Choloepus didactylus. NCBI lineage: Eukaryota > Metazoa > Chordata > Mammalia > Pilosa > Megalonychidae > Choloepus > Choloepus didactylus. The sequence goes on along the minus strand of NC_051334.1, from coordinate 83,600,313 downwards.
AATTAGAGTTATGAAGGAAATGGACTTGGTTAGGACTGAGGTAAATGAGACTAAAGAGGAAAGGATGATATTGACTGTGTTATAAAACTTCAACTTCTATGTGTGACCAAAGAGATGTTTATTTGGTGCAAAATCTATATTTTCTGTAGCACACTATGTAATTTAGCTTGTATGTTCAGTTTATTCAAACACCATAATTACATGGAACCTTGAATAGGGGGTGAGATCTGCTTGGTTTGTACAGGTTAACATGATGCCCCGATATATCCCAGCATAATTTTGGTGGAGGATAAAAGGTATTTGCAAAGCCCTCTTGAGAGACTGGGGAAAATGTGGAAATATTAAACTTCCTCACCTGGGGAGTTCCTGATATTCTCACAGGCACTGAGGACTACCAGTTTAGTAGGCTGAGCCCTTGATCGTGGGGCTTGCCCTTATGAAGCTTCTTACTGCAAAGAAGAGGCTAAGCCTACTTTTAATTGTGCCTAAGAGTCACTCCCAGAGAACCTCTTTTTTTGCTCAGATGTGGCCTCTCTCTAAGCCAACTCAGCAGGTGGCCATGCTGCCTTCCCCTTCTACGTGGGACATGACTACCAGGGGTGTAAATCTCCCTGGCAACATGGGACATGATTCCCAGGATAAGCTTGGATCTGCCATTGTAGGACTGAGAAAGCATTCTGGACCAAAATGGGGAAGAGAAATGAAACAAAGTTTCAATGACTGAAAGATTTCAAATGGAGTCGTCATGAAGTCATTTTGGAGGCTATTCTAATGCATTATATACATATCCCTTTCAGTTTTTAGTGCATTAGAATAGCTAGAAGGAAATACCAGAATCTGTTTAACTGCAATCCAGTAGCCTTGATTCTTGAAGATGATCATATAGTTATATAGCTTAGAAGGTGTGATTGTGTGACTGTGAAAACCTTGTGACTCACACTCCCTTTATCCAGTCCATGGACATATGAGTGGAAAAATGGGGACAAAAATTCAATGAATAATAGGAGGAGAGGAGGGGTTGGGATGTTTTTGGGTGTTTATTTTACTTTTACCCTTATTTTTATATTTTGGAGTAATGAAAATGTTCAAAAGTTGATTTTGGTGATGAACGCACAACTATATGATGGTACTGTGAACAACTGATTGTACACCTTGGATGATTGTATGGTATGTGAATATATCTCAATAAAATTGCATTTAAAAAAAAAAGACAATCCTGGGCCTTTGCTATCGTCATGATGCACTGAAGATACCCACGTATAAATGATGCTAAGACAGCACAGACTTCACTGAAATCCTGAGGAAAAGTATGTTTTCTCCATGCCTGCTCTCAGAAACCCGTTTCCCTTCTGCTTAGTACAGATGGCGCCAGTACAGCTTCACTCCAAATCCAGGGACTTTAGGGCCATAGAAACCAGAAGAGCATTTCAGATTATGCCAGAAGAGTTCACGATTTCACAGCCAAGGACTCTCCCAGGAAACTCTTGCAGGTGAATGATTCTCATCATTCTATGTTATATATAGGGAAGTAACAGAATTGAATGTAACACAAGGTGTGCCGGTTTGAATGCATTATGTCCCCCAAAGGCCATTATCTTTGATGATGCAGTCTTGTGGGGCAGACATTTTAGTGCTGATTAGATTGGAATTCTTTGAGTGTTTCCATGGAATGTGCCCCACCCAACTGTAGGTGATAACTCTGATTAGATATTTCCATGGAAGCATGGCCCCACCCATTCAGGGTGGGCCTTGATCAGTAGAGCGATATAAATGAGCTGACAGGCAGAGGGAACTCAGTGCAGCTGTGAGTGACATTTTGAAGAGGAGCTACAGCCAAGAGGGACACTTTGAAGAATGCTCTAGAACTGAGAGAGGAGCTTCAGCTTACAGAGACATTTTGGAGACGGCCTTGGAAAGCAGACTTTTGCTCTGGAGAGGCTAAGAGAGAACAAACGCCCCAAGAGCAACTAAGAGTGACATGTTTGAGGAGCTGAAGCCTAGAGAGGAACGTCCTGGGAGAAAGTCATTTGAAGCCAGAGCTTGGAGCAGATGCCGGCCACGTGCCTCCCCAGCTAACAGAGGTTTTCCAGATGCCATTGGCCATCCTCCAGTGAAGGCACCTGATTGTTGATGCATTACCTTGGACACTTTATGGCCTTAAGACTGTAACTGTGTAACCAAATAAACCCCCTTTTATAAAAGCCAATCCATCTCTGGTGTTTTGCATTCTGGTAGCATAAGCAAACTAGAACACAAGGACAAAGCTTCTTAAATAAAACGTAAAAAATCAGCTTTTACCAGAGCGTGTCTTCTTTCTAGTCAATGGTACACACGTGGTACGTTCCTACACCCAATACCAGATTTTTCAGGGGAAGTTTCTCATGATATCATTGAAGAGACACATGTGGTTCATTCCCCTCCTCTTATACTTGCTCTGAATATAAAAAGAAAAAAAGAAAAAGAAGACCTTCTCGTGGGCTGGCAATGGGTCGGTGTCGCCTCGCCTCATTTTGGCAGAGGCGGTACTTTCTGGTGAAGGCGCTCTAGCGGTGTAGAGTGGGTTTGGCTGGTCCTTGTACTCCCTGGCAGGCTGCCTCTGGTGAGCTTTGGGGGTCCAGGGATGGCGGGTTCGGTTCCGGGGCCCCAAGTGGTCCATTATTTCATTTGTCTATTTGAAATGAGGAAAACCGCCAGCGCGTCATGCCAGGGCCGCTGGCAGGAGACAACAAACCCAGCTCCCAGGAGCAAGACAAGGCAAGAGCTAAGATGTTCGGAATGTGAGCACGGAGGGGAGGGAAAGGGAAGCAGGACAGTGCCGCGAGTTCAGCGGGGAGCAGCATCTCTAGGTTTCAGGGCATTTTCAAAAAAAAAAAAGTGGAGAGTGCACTTCCTTCAGGAAGACATTGAACCGCATTAAGAGGGCGGGAGTCCTGGGAAATGACCTTGCAGTGTGTGTGTGTGGGGGGGGGGGCGGAGCAGGAAAGGGCACAAGGCCCCCTTGCAGAGCCTGCTATCTGGGGCGCACGTCCAGTACCCTCCCCACTTCCTGCAATCTCTGCCTTCCCCTTAGCCAAGAGGTTCCTGAGGGTGCCAAAGCTCTGCGCTCACCTGCGACCTTCATCCAGAGCCTGAGGGTGGGAGAGGTATGGTGGTGGTGGTGGATAGGAGATGCTGGGATCACAATAGGTCCAAGTCTTCAGGATCGGCATCCCTGCAGCAGCCACACCCAAGGTGACAGCAAATTCCAAGCAAAGTGGGAACAGGGAAGTCACCCCAGCAGTGGGGCCACTAGACGCTGAGGCCTTATCGTCCGGGCCTGATCGGAGAGGTCCGAGCGCTGCTGTGTGAAGTCCCGCCCCTTTTCGACCCGCACAGCAACACCTTCCCCTGTGGAAGTGGAACTTCCAAGGTGGGGGCAGATCCACAGCCGGCTTTGGCGAGGGGCCTCTTGCTTCCTGACATTTGGTGGCACAGAACGAATACGTGAGGGTGGAAGAAGGGCGGGGGACCTCAGTGAGGTAACGAATGGCCCCTCAGGTCGAATGGGCTTATCGCGCGAGCAGAGGCCCCTCCTCTGCCCCTGTAACTATCTATAAGCAAACATCTTGGATCAATCATTTGTCGCCAACGGGATGTGGCAAGAACCTCTGAACACATTGTGCCACAAATCAGGAGTCTTCCTAGAAGAACTACACTTGGGAATTTCCGGAAACCTCCCAGCGGGCTCTCTGCCCAACGCCGACCTCCACTGTATCAGCATCTCGGACACTTTGCCTCCACGTATTCTCGGAGATGCTAACATGTTACAAGGGGGTCCCACGTGTCCGCTCTGGAGGCAGACTGGGCCCTGCGAAGGACCAGGCAAATGTGACTACGCAGAACCTGCGTGTGTCGGAGCCACTGACACTAAATTTCTCCCACAATGCCTAACAGAAGTGTGGCATCTGTGACCCCTAGGGACATGGAGTGCAGCCAACTGAGAAACAAGAATTCTGACACAGGAACAAAGAGGGTGAGATAGAATGACAATAAAGCCATTTGGTGTAATTCTTCCGGGATATGATCAGCTAAAACCCGCTCCTAAGAAAGGCGAAGACACTGAAGCAGCCCCCGGGTCCCAGCCCGCTGAGATGGTGGATCATGTGCAGCATGGAAGCTGGTAGCGACAGAAGGTTCTCCCGCACACAGCACCACGTGCCCACATGCCGGCAGAAGCCCCCAGGATGTTACGAAGTTGCTTGTTCAGGGGAGGTCTCAGAGCCTTCAGGGAAGGGAGTAAAATATATAGTTTTGCCTTACATTTTTATCCAATCTGTCAATTCCATCTTTTAAGTGGTGTGTTTAAACCATTCATGTTTCAAGTGATTATTGACATAGTTGGATTAATATCTACTGCCTTGCTAGCTGATTTCTGTTTGTTTGGTTTATTCTTTGTTTCTTTTCCTCTCCTTTTCTGTCTTTTGTTAGTTTAAGACGTTTTTTATTATTCCATTTTAACTCTTCTTTTGTCTTTTTCTTTATATCTCTTTTGAAAATCCCTTTTAGTGGTTGTCCTAGGTTTTACAATATCCATTCCAAAATAATTTGAGTCCACCTTCAAAGAATATTTTACCACTTCACATGTAGTATAAAGACATCATAACTGTTTTTTTTCAATTTCTCTTTCACATTCCTTGTGCAATTTTGTCACATATTTCATTTTTACACATACTATAAACACACAGTGCATTGTTATATTATTGTTTCAAATAGACAATTATCTTGTAGAGCAATTAAAAATAAGGAGAAAAGATTATGAGTTGCTATGCTTTATTCAGTTTCCATCACCCATCATTTGTTTGTGTAGATCCATATTTCTGACATATATTCTTTCTGTCCGAAGAACTTCCTTTAACATTTCTTGAAGACTACATCTGCTGGCAATTGATAACCTCAGGTTACGCATACTTGAGAAGTCTTCATTTCTCCGTCACTTTTGGAGGATATTTATACCAGGTGTAGGCTGATAGTTTCTTTCTTTCAACACTTCAACATCCCTTCTTGCTTTCACAGTGTTCTGGTTTGCTAAAGCTGCTGAAATGCACGCAATATACGAGAAATGGGTTGGCTTCCACAAAGGGGGTTTATTAGCTTACAATTTTACAATTCTAAGGCTGTGAAAATGTCCAAATTAAGGCATGAACAAGAGGATAGCTTTTCTGAAGAAAGGCTGCTGGCATCCGGGACACCTCTGTTATACGGGAAGGCACATGGCCAGTGTCTCCTGGCCCTTCTCTCCCAGGTTTCGTTGCTTTCAGGTTCTGGCTTCAGTGGCTCTTTCAGCTTCTGTGGGTGTTTCTGTCTGAGCTCTCTGGCTCTTTTCCATCCTTTATCCTCTCATAAAGGACTCCAGTAAAGGATTACGACCCACCTTGAATTGGGTGGGTCACATCTCAATTGAAACAACCTAATCAAAAGGTCCCACCTACAATAGGTCGACACCCACAAGAATGGATTAAAAGAATCCATGGCCTTTTTGGGGGTACATAACAGCTTCAAAGCAGCACACACGGTTTCTGAAGAGAAGTCTGCTATAGTTCCTATCCTTCTTCCTCTGTGGGGAATGTGTCCCCACCCTGACTGCCTGCAAGATTTTCTCCTTCTCTTTGATTTTTGACAGTGCGAATATGATATACCTAGGTAAGCGTGCATTGTATTTTTATTTTCTTTCACTTATTTTGCATTGTATATCTTTCTGTTATTCTCTGAACTTCTTGAATCTGTAGTATCTGTTGATCAGTTTGGAAAATTCTCAGCCATTATTCTTTCAAACATTTCCTCTGTTCTGTTCTCTCTCTTCTCCTTCTCTCTCCAATGACGTATATTTTAGACCATTTGCTATTGTTCCACAGATCTTGCATGTTCTGTATTGTTTTCTCACTTCATGTTTCTCTTGTCATTCCAGTTTGGATAATTTCTGTTGATCTATCTTCAAATTTACTGATCCTGTCCTTGGCTGTAGTGAATCTACTAAGGAGCCCACTGAAGACAGTCTTACTTCTCTTATTGTGCTTGTTATTTCTAGCAATTCCATTTGATACTCATATTTTCCATTTTTCTGCTGAAAGAACTGATGCAGTTTTGCATGTTTCCCATGTATTCCCTTACGACCTTTATTCACAGGATTTCTCAACAGTAGCATAATTGACATTTTCAGCCAGATAGTTCTTTGTTGTAAGGGACTGCCTTGTGCATTGTAGGATGTTCAGCACCATCCTTGGCCTCTACCCACTAGGTGCCAGTAACACACCTCTATTTTGACAGCCAAAATTGTTTCCAGATGTTGCCATATATTCTCTGGGGGAAAAATTGCCCCCCTTTGAGATCCTGGGCTTTAACATGCTAATCACAGTTATTTTAAATCCCCTTTTTGAGTTCCAACACCACGTCAGAGAATCTTCTGTGGATAATTTCTTTGTCTCTTCAGACTGTTTTTTTACTCATGCATTTTGGCAGGTCATATAATTTTTTTGTTGATTTGAGAGGTGGATATGTTGTATAGGACAGTACACACCAAGGTAAGCTTTCTATACTTGCAAGTTAGCATGCTTTTCGATCTGCTGGCTCCTTCCTGTGGGATTCGTAATTGCTATGGGTATAATGGATTTCAAATTCCTCTAGTGATACCTTGTTTTTGTCTCGCCACTTGGATTTGGACCTTTCTTTTGTTTTGCACCATAGAGAGTCTGTCCCTTGCCATTCTCCCAGCTCTATTCCACTATAATTTTTACTAGAAGCTTGTTAGTCTGATGGTCATGGGTGAAGAGGGGCATTTTCTGTTGTTCTTTTTTAGTCTCAATCTTAAATATTTTGAACATGGGTTCAGGGCATGTCCTTGACAAGTGTTCCTACACTTCTTCCAAGTATTGAAGTTTCTCCTCCCCCATGTGTTCCCTTCTCCAAGCAGCAGTGAGAATCCCCCAGCTTATGCAGGCTATGATTTTGATGCCCTTCCCCCTGCAGATTAAGTTGTTCTGTTTAACCTAGGGGACATAAGGGAGACGAGTATGAAGGACTTTGGGTGGTGGTCTCCATTCCACTCATTCAGCTGCAATGGGTTTTCAATGGTACACTCTCCTAAAGATGAATTCTTTTGTTCTGTAGTGCAGATGTTGGAGTGTTGGACACTGATAACTGTATTCTAGTTTCTGACTCTCTAAATTTGCTTACTCTAACTATTTCATGTCAGTGAGATTATACAATAGTTGTTCTTTTGTGTCTGGCTTATTTCACCCAGCATGATGTCTTCAAGGTTGATCAATGTTGTCACATGATCAGAAGTTCATTCTTTTATGGATGAATAATATCCCATTGTATGCATAGACTACATCTTATTTATCCATTGATCAGTTGGTGGACACTTGGGTTGCTTCCATCTTTTGGCAATTGTGAATAATGTTGCTATGAACATTGGTGTGCAAATATCTGTCTGAGACCCTACTTTCAAATTTTGGGGTACATACCTAGAAATGGGACTGTTGGGTAATATGATAATTCTATACTTATTTTTCTGAGGAATCACCAAACTGTTTTCCACAGTGGGTGCACACTTTACGTCACTACCAACAACGAATGAGTATTCCTACTTCTCCACATCCTTGACGACACTTGTTATTTTTTGTTTTTAAAAATGGTAGTCATAATGAAAAATAGGCTGGGATGGAGGATGATTGGGTGTTCTTTTTTACTTTTATTTTTTATTCTTATTCTTATTCTTTCTGGGGTAAGGAAAATGTTCAAAAATAGATTGGGGTGTTGAATGCATAACTATATGAGGGTACTGTGAACAGTTGATTGTGCACCATGGATGATTGCATGGTATGTGAATATATCTCAATAAAACTGAATTTAATTAAAAAATAAATAGAAATTTTAAAATGCCAATGGGGAAAAAATAGTAGTCATTCTGGTGGTTGTGAAATGGTACTGCATTGCTGTTTTGATTTGCATTTAATTAATGGCTAATTATGTTGTGCATCTTTTTATGTGTTTTATGTCACTTGGTGTATCTTCTTTAGAGAAATATCTATTCTTTTGCCCAGTTTTTAATTGGTTTTTTTTTTTTTTTACTTTCATGATGAAGTCCTTTGATGCCCAAAAGCTTTAAGTTTTGATGAAGCCCATTTATCTATTTTTCTTTTGTTACTCGTGCGTTTGGAGTAAAGTATAAGAAACCATGGCTTAAAAAAAGGCCCTGAAGATGTTTCTTTATGTTTGATTTTAGGAGATTTACAGGTCTGGTGATTCTATTTAGGTCTTTGATCCGTTCTGAGTTGAGTTTTGTATAATGTGTGAGTTAGGGGCCTTCCTTCATTACTTGCATGTGAATATCCAGTTTTTCCAGCACCATTTGTTGAAAAGATTGTTGTTTCCCAGTAGAGTGGACTTGGTACCCATGTCAAAAAATCAATTGGCTATAGATGTGAGGGTCGATTTATGAACTCTTAATTCAATTCCAATGGTCTATAAGTCTGTCCTTGTGCCAGTACCATGCCGTTTTCACCTCTGTCTCTCTGTCATAGGTTTTAAAATCAGGAAGTGTTAGCCCTCCAACTTCGTTCTTCTTTTTCAGGATGGTTTTGGCTATTCAGTCCCTTTACTCTATCAAATAAATTTGATGCTTGGCTTTTCCATTTCTGAAAAGTAGGCTGTTGGAATTTTTATTGGGATTGCATTGAATCCGTAAATCACTTTAGGTGGAATTGACATCTTAGCAATATTTTGTCTTCTAATTCATGGACATGGAATGCTTTCCATGTATTTAGGTGTTCTTTGATTTCTTTTAGCAATTGTGCTGGTTTGGATGTATTATGTCCCCCAAAATGCCATTATCTTTGGTGCAGTCTTGTGTGGGCAGGAAACATATTGGTGTTGATTGGGTTGGAGACTTTTGATTGGGTGTTTCCGTAGAGATGTGATCACTCATCTGTGGGCAAGATCTTTCATTGGATGGTTTTCATGGAGATGTGGCCCCGCCCATTCAGCATGGGCCTTGATTAGTTTACTGGAGCACTATATAAGCTCAGACAGAAGGAGCGAGCTTGCTACAGCCAAGAGGAACATTTTGAAGAACGCACAGGAGCTGAGAGAGGAGCTGCAGATGAGAGACAGTTTGAAGATGACCGTTGAAAGCAGACTTTTGCTCCAGAGAAGCTAAGAGAGGAAAAGCACCCCAAGAGCAACTAAGAGTGACATTTTTGAGGAGCTGCAGCCTAGAGAGGAACGTCTTGGGAGAAAGCCATTTTGAAACCAGAACTTTGGAGCAGACACCAGCCACATGCTTTCCCAGCTAACACAGGTTTTCCGGACACCATTGGCCATCCTCCAGTGAAGGTACCTGATTGTTGATTCATTACCTTGGACACTTTATGGCCTTGAGACTGTAACTTTGTAACCAAATAAACCCCTTTTATAAAAGCCAATCCATCTCTGGTGTTTTGTCTTCTGGCAGCATTAGCAAACTGGAACAGCAATGTTTTGTACTTTCCTGGGTATAAGTCCTTTTCATCCTTGGTTAAATTTATTCCTAGATATTTGACTTTTTCAGTTTCTACTGTAAATGGAATTTTTTAATTTTCCTTTTCAGATTGTTCATTCACAGTATGTAGAAGTACTTATTTTTGCTTGCTGAACTTGTACTGTGCCACTTTGATGAATTCCTTCATCAACTCCAGTAGCATTGTTGTGGATTTTTCAGGATTTTCTATATATAGGAGCATGACATTGGCAAATAGGGAAACTTTTACTTCTTCCTTTCCAATATGGATGGTTTTCACTTCCTTTTCTTGACTAATTCCTCTGGATAGAACTTCCAGTAGATTGCACAATAACAGTGGCTACAGTGGACAACTTTGTTTTGTTTCTGATCTTGGAGGGAAAGAGTTCAGTCTCTCACCACTGAGTATAATGTTAGCTATGGGTTTTTCAAATAGGTCCTTTATCATGTTGAGAGGGTTTCCTTCTGTTGCTAGTTTTCTACATGTTTTTATCAAGAAGGGGTTCTGGATTTTGTGAAAGGCCTTTTCTGCATCAACTGAGATGATCATGTGTTTATTTTTCCTTTGTTCTATTAATGTGGTGTACTATATTAATTGGTTTTCTTATGTTGAACCAACCTTGCATGCCTAGGATACATCCCACTTGATCCTGATGTATAATTCTTTTAATGTGCTGTTGGATTTGGTTTGCTAGTATTTTGTTTAAGATTTTTTCCTTATTAGAGAAGATGTGGGTTTACAGAACTATCATGCACAAAAGACAGGATTCCCATATACCACCCTCCTATAAATACCTTGCATTGGTGTGTAACTTTTGTTACAGTTGATGATAGCACATTTTAATAATTGTTCTATTAACTGTAGTACATGGTTTAACTTAGGGTTCACTGTTTCTGTAGTGTAGTTTCATGGGTTTAAAAAATTGTTTTCCATTACCATATATACAATCTAATATTTCCCCTTTTAATTACACTCAGATGTATATCTCAGTGCTGTTAATTATGTACACAATGTTGTGCTACCATCACCACAATCCATTAACAAAATATGTCATCATTCTGAATAGGAAACCTGTGCATGTTAAGACGCAACTTCTCATTCCCTATTCCCAACCCATCCCCTGAATAACAGTGGTGACAGTTGGCATCCTTGTCTTGTTCCTGATCTTTTACCATTAAGTGGAATGTTAGCCGTGGGGTTTTCAAATATGCCCATCATCATGTTGAGGAAGTTTCATTCAATTCCTGGTGTTCTAAGTGTTTTTATCAAGAAGGGGTGCTGGATTTTGTCAAATGTCTTTTCTGCATCAAATGAGTTGATCAAGTTATGTTTTCCTTCATTGTGTTAATTTGGTATTTTACATTAATTGACTTTCTTATGTTGAACCAACCTTGCATACCAGGGATAAATCCCACTCAGTCATGGAGTGGAATTCTTTTAATATGCTTTAGGATTCAGCTTGCTAGTATTTTGTTGTATTTTCTAGTTTTCTTTTCTTGTGGTATCTTTATCTGGCTTTGTTATGAGAGTGATGTTGGCCTCCTAGAATGAATTATGGAGTGTTCCATTCCCTTCAATTTTTTTGAAGAGTGTGAGCAGAATTGTAGTTAAATCTTCTTGGAGTGTTTGGTAGAATTCCCCTCTGAAGCCATCCAGGCTTGGGCTTTTCTTTGTTCAAAGGTTTTTGATTACCGAGTCCATCTCTTTACCTGTAATTGGTTTGTTGAGATCTATTTTTTCTTGAGTTGATGTAGGAAATTTGTGTGTTTCTAAGAATTTTTCCATTTCATCTAGGTTATCTAATTTACTGGCCTACAGTTGTTCATAGCATCCTCCTACATTCCTTTTAATTTCACCTGCATTTGCAGTGATTCTCGCTTTTCACTTCTGATTTTCATTATTTGTATCCTCTCTAATTTCTCTTTGCCAGTCAAGCTAAAGTTTTATCAACTTTATTGACCTTTTCCAAGAACCTATTACTTTGTTGCCTGAATAGATTCTGATGAGAAATCAGCACTCAATCTAATTGGGACTCCCTTTTACATAACATGTTGCTTTTCTCTTGCAGCTTTCAGAATTCCATCTTTGTCATTTTCATTCAGAAGTATGAGCAATATATGAAGGGGTGTATTTTTCTTCATGTTTATCCTGTTTGGTGTTCTCTGGGCTTCTTGGATGTTCATATTCATGTCTTTTGCTATGTTTGGGAATTTCTCTGTCATTATTTCTTCAAATATTCCTTCTGTCACTTTCTTTCTTTCATCTCCTTCTGGGACTCCCATAATGCATATATTGGTGCACTTGATGGTTTTACCAGTGCTGTCTTAGGCTATTTTTGCTTTTTATAATTATTTTTTCCTTCTGCTCCACAACCTGATTCATTTCATGTGTCTTGTTTTTGAGTTCAGTGATTCTTTCTTCTGCCAACTCCAATCTGCTCTTGAAACCCTCCTGGGAATTTTTCATTTCAGCTTTTGTGGACTTCAATTCCAGTAGTTCTGTTTGGTTCCTTTTTAAAATTTCTATCTCTTTACTAAGGCTCTCATATTTCTCATTCATTGTTTTCCTGATATACTTTACTTCTTTCTCCATACTTCCTCAATGTCCTTGAGCATTTTTAAGATCATATTTTTAAAAGCACGGTTAGGTAGGTCCCCATTCTGATCTTCTTTGGTGTTTTGTGGATTTTTTTCCTTATCCCTTAAGATGGGCCCTCAAGTTCCTGTTGTTTGTTTGTCTTATACTCCTTTGTTGCATGCTGTACAGTTAATATTTAAAAATAACCCTGGCATTTACCCCTGAGATGTTTTCCTTGATTTTTTTAACTAGCTGGTGAAAAGACAAAGATTTTCTTGAGCTTCTATCAGGAAGGTCTGCCCAAGGTGAATGCAGTGTGCAGGGCTTTCCCTGTCTTTCTGGGCCTCTGTCTTGTCCTGGGCTTCTGAATGTTGGTTGTTTTGTAGTTCCCCTGCATACAGGAGTTTCTTTGTTCCCTCCCTCACCAGGATGTTTGAAGCAGACAAGCCCTTGTACCAGATTGCAGCCTCTATAGTTTCTTACACTCCTTTCCTTGTCTCAAGCTGCTTTTGCCTGGAGGCACGTTCTTCGAGGATGGGAATGTCAAATTCAATCTTTCCCAGTCAAAACAAAGCCAGAGACCCACATAGGGGTCACAAATGGCTCCAACATGCCCTGGGGAGGATATCAGGAAGGGTGCCAAGAGCCTCTTTCTTGGGTCTCCAAAAGATGAGTTTCCTGGCCTGCCCAGCAAATGCAGCCTTTCAAAGAACTGTCCTACTCAGCCATGAGGAAGCATAGCATTTAAGTCTCCTCTGTCATAGCTCCTGCCCATGATGGGCTGAGACAGTGGTCACCACCGCCCATGTCCATGGCAGGTTGAAACAATGACTGCCCTCAGATCCGGGCCTCCAGTGATCCCAAATGACTAATCAAAAGTTGTGATCAGTGTTTGGATGTACTCATCCCTGTTCTTGGGGAAGAGGACTTTTACATCCCTTTCTGTCACCAGCTAGCTAGCCAGGGACTGGGACCCACTGTGGCCTGCCATGAAAGTGGGGGATAGGCACTGTTAGCCACCATGTGGAGAGAGCAATTTACTGTTCTTTAATGTATGTTATCAGCCTCTTCCTTCTGCTCTTCCATGAATGCAGTGCAGTGTTCTTCTGGCCTCTGAAATTTCAAAATAGTTGTTTCAGATAATTCCTGCCTATTTCATAGTTGTTCTGGTAGAAGGAGTGAGACCTGGAGCTCCCTACTCTACCATCTCCCCACAGTCTCCTTGTGGTACCTTTATCTGACTGGTATGAGGTTGGCTTTGTAGAGTAAGTGAGGTTGTGCTCACTGCTCTTCAACTTTTTGGAAGTGTGTAAGCAGAAATGGAATTAAGTCTTCTTGGAATGTTTGGAAAAACTCCCCTGTGAAGCCATGGGGTCCTAGGCTTTTCATTGTTGGGAGGTTTTGATTACTGATTCAATCTCTTTACTACTTATTGGTTTGTTGAGATCTCCTATATCATCTTTCATCAACGTAGGTAGTTTGTGTGTTTCTGAGAATTTTTACATTTCATCTAGATTATCTAATTTATTGGCATATACTTGTTCATAGTATCCTCTATAATATTTTCTATTTCAGTGGGGTCAGTTATCATGTTCCCCTTTTCATTTCTGATTTTGGTTATTTGTGCCCTCTCTCTGTTTTTCTTTGTCAGTATTTCAGTTTGCTAAAGCTGCCAGAATGCAATATACCAGAAATGGGTTGGCATTTAACAATGAGGATTTACTAAGTTACAAGTTACAACCCTAAGACCATGAAAATGTCCAAATTAAGGTATCAACAAGAGGATACCTTCTCTGAAGAAAGGCTGCTGGCATATGGGGTTCCTCTGTCAGATAGCAAGGCACATAGTTGGCATCTGCTTGTCCTATGCTCTGGGGTTTCATTGCTTTTAGCTTCTTATTCCAGTAGTTTTCTCTCTGAGCATCTGTGGGTACTCTCTTAGCATCTCTGGGGCATTTCTCTCTAAACTCTCTCCAGGTATCTCTCTTTTATCCTCTCACAAAGGACCCCAGTAAAGGATTGACACTTACCTTTAATGGGCTGGGTCACATCTCAATTGAAACAAGCTAATCCAAAGGTCCCACCCACAATATGTCTGCACCCGCAGGGATGAAATAGAAAAACATGGCCTTTTCTGGGGTACATAAAAGCTCCAAACAAGCATAGTCAGTCTGCCTGTATGTTTGTCAATTTTATTAATCTTTTTAAAGAACCAAGTCTTGGTTTTGTGGATTCTCTTTATTGTCTTTTTCCTCTATTTCATTTATATCTACTCTAATCTTTGTTGTTTCCTTCCTTCTGCTTGCTTTGAGTGTAGTTTGCTCTCCTAGTTTTGGTTCTTCCAGTTTTCAGGTTAGGTCCCTGAATTGAAATCTTTCTTCTTTTTTAATGTTAGCATTTAGCACTATAATTTTTTTCTTTGAGCAATGCCTGTGCTGCATCCAATAAGTTTTGGAATGTTTTATTTTTATTTTCATCTGCCTCAAGATATTTTCTAATTTCCCTTGTGATTCCTCTTTAACCCACTGGTTGCACTGGTTGTTTAAGAGTACTTTTCTTTTTTAAAACCCCACATATTTGTGAATTTTTCATTTCCCCCTCTGTAATTGATTTGTAGGTTCATTCCATTGTGGTCAGAGAAAAGACATCATATGATTTCAATGTTTTTGTATAATTCAAACTTGTCTGTGATCTTAAGATATGGTCTGTCCTGGCCAATAATCCATGTGTACTGGATATTTGGTTGCTGTTGGGTGAAGTGTTCTATATATATGTTAGGTCTAATTAGTTCAGAATGTCATTAAAGTCTTGTATTTCCTTATTGATCTTCTATCTAGATGTTCAATCTATTGTCAAAAGTGGTATATCAAAGTCTCCTACTTTTAATGGACAAACATAAATTTCTCCCTTTAAACCTGAATTTCCTTCATATATTTTGGGGCTCTGCCATTAGGTGCATATATAATTATAATAAGTATATAGGTATATCTTCTTGTTGAATGACCCCTTTTATCAGTATATAATGACTGTCTTTGCCCCTCATAACTTTTCTCCATTTAAAGTGTTTTTTATCT
This sequence comes from Choloepus didactylus, assembly GCF_015220235.1. Taxonomy (NCBI): domain Eukaryota; kingdom Metazoa; phylum Chordata; class Mammalia; order Pilosa; family Megalonychidae; genus Choloepus; species Choloepus didactylus. The sequence goes on along the minus strand of NC_051334.1, from coordinate 83,585,126 downwards.
GCTATTGGTATAGCTACCCCAGCTCTGTTTAGATTACTACTTATATGGTATATATTTGCCCATCCTTTCACTTTTAACCTACCTGTGGCTTTCAGTTTAAGATAAGTCTTTTGCTGACAGCATACAGTTAGGTCATGTTTTGGTTTTTGTTTTTTTTTTTTTCAATCCATTATGCCAATCTTTGCCTTTGTACTGGAGAATTTAATCCTTCTATATTTAAAGTCACTACTGATAATGCAGGACTTTCTTCTGCCATTTTGATACTTAGTCATTGTAAGTCTTATAGATTTTTCTCCCTTAATTCTTTCATTAATGCCTACTTTTATATTTACTTGATTCTTTGTATTGTACCATATTCAATGCCTTCTCATTCCATCTGGATATATTTTTCATCTATTTTCCTTGTGGTTACCATGGGGTGAAAATGTAGCATCCTGAATATATAATAATCATATTTGGTTTGATAGCAAATTGAATTCAGTTGCTTATACATATACTTTTCCTAAACCCCTTCATCTCCCCCACCCCTTTTTTTTGTACTTTTTACCAATTATGTCTTTGTACATTGTATGCTTGCTTCAAACCATAGGTTTGCCATTACATTATATTCATTTGTATTTTAGCACCTGTAGGAAGTAAGAAAGGGAGCGACATACCAAGCCATACAATACAATAGTGCTGGCATTTATAATTGCCCAAAAGGTTACTTTTACTGGAGGTTCTTATTTCTTTATGTGGCTTTGAACCACTGTCTAGTGTCCTTTCCTTTCATTCTGAAGAACTCCCTTTAGCATTGCTTGTAGGGCATGTCTAGTGGTGAAGAACTTCTTCAGCTTTTATCTCAGAATATCTTAATCTCTCTTTCATTTTTGAAAGAAAGTATTGCAAGACACAAAATTCTTGGTTAGCAGTTATTTTCTTTCAGCACTTTAAGTATTTCAATGTACTATCTTGTCTCCATGGTTTTTGATGAGAAATTGCCACTCAATTTAATTGGGACTCCCTTTGTGCCAGTTTGAATGTACTGTGTCCCCCAAACGCCATTATCTTTGATGTAGTCTTGTGGGGCAGATGTTTTCGTGCTGATTAGATTTGCTTGGAATGCGCCCCACCCAGCTGTGGGTGATGACTCTGATGAGATATTCCCATGGAGGCATGGCCCCACCCATTCAGGGTGGGCCTTGATCAGTGGAGCCATATAAATGAGCTGACTCAAAGAGAAGGAACTCAGTGCAGCTGTGAGTGATATTTTGAAGAGGAGCTACAGCCAAGAGGGACACTTTGAAGAAAACACAGGAGCTGCAGATGAGAGACAGTTTGAAGATGGCCATTGAAAGCAGACTCTTTCTCTGGAGAAGCTGAGAGAGGACAAATATCCCAAGTGCAACTAAGAGTGACATTTTTGAGGAACTGCAGCCTAGAGAGGAACATCCTGGGAGAAAGCCATTTTGAAACCAGAACTTTGGAGCAGATGCCAGCCACGTGCCTTCCCAGCTAACAGAGGTTTTCCGGACACCATTGGTCATCTCCAGTGAAGGTACCTGATTGCTGATGTGTTACCTTGGACACTTATGGCCCTAAGACTGTAACTGTGTAACCAAGTAAACTCCCTTTTATAAAAACCAATCCATCTCTGGTGTTTTGCATTCTGGCAGCATTAGCAAACTAGAACACCCTTGTACATAACACATTGTTTTTTGTTGTAGCTTTCAGAACTCTCTTCATGGCCTTTGAATTTGAAAGTGTGATCAATATATGATGAGGTGTTTTTTTCTTCATGTTTATCCTGTTTGATGTTCTCTGGGCTTGGATGTGTATATTCATGTCTTTTGCTAAGTTTTAGAAGTTCTGTGTCATTATTTCTTTGAATATTCTTCTGCCCCTTTCTCTATTTCTTCTGGGACTCCCATAATGCATATAATGGTATGCTTGATGGTGTCCCAGAGGTGTCTTAAGCTATTTTAGCTTTTTATAATTTTTTTCTTTCTGTTCCCTAGGCTGGCTCATTTCAATTGTCTTTTCTTCAAGTTCACTGATTCTTCTGCCAGTTCCAATCTCCTGTTGAAATTCTCCTGGGCATTTTTTCATTTCATTTATTATGGTCTTCAGCACCAGTAGTTCTGTTTGTTTCCTTATTAAAATTTCTGTCTCTTCACTGAGATTCTCATCCTGCATATTCTTTGTTTTCCTGATATCTTTTAATTTGTCTCTGTATTTTCCTTCATCTCCTTGAGCATTTTTAGTATCATTTTAAAAGTCTTTTTTCAGTATATCCCCAGTGTTTTAGTTTGCTAAAGCTGATGAAATGAAATATACCAGAAATGCATTGGCTTTTGCAATGGGGATTTATAAACTTACAATCTTACACTTCTGAGGTTGTGAAAATGTCCAAATTAAGGCATCAACAGGTGATGCTTTCTCAACAACGAAAGGCTGCTGATGATTCAGGGCTCCTCTGTCACATGGAAAGGCATATGGCTGGTGTCTGCTGGTCCTTCTCTCCAGTTTCATTGTTTCACCTTCTGGCCACTTTGCTCTGTCTTCCATGTGTACTCTCCCAAATTCTCTGGCTTTTCTCTCTGAGCATCTCTGCCTTTTTTCTTTGTCTTCTCTCTGTCTTTTATCCTTTTATCAAGGACTCCTATAACAGGATTAAGACCCACCCTGAATGAGATGGCTCACATCTCAACTTTTAACAGCCTACTCACAATGGGCCCACACCACAGGAATGGATTAGCTTAAAAACATGATCTTTTCAGGGATTCATATAGCTTCAAACCTTCACACACAGTCTGGATTTTTTTTTTTTACCTCTTTTGGAGGGGCCATCATTTCCTATGTCTTTGTACATACTGTCCTCTTTTGCTTTCACACTGTACATTTTAATATTTTAAAATGTTTACTCTGCAATTTATCCCCTGAGACATCCATTTCTTTGGTTTTTAACCAACTGGTGATATGACAGAAATTTTCTTGAGTGTCTGCCCTCTTATCAGGAAGGTCTGCCCAAGGCAAATATAAGGGGCATGACCCTTCTGTCTTTTCTGGGCCTCTGTCTTGTCCTGAGCTTGTGCTGGTTAGTTTCTTTTGAGTTCTCCAGTTAACTGGAGTTTTATACCACTTCTATTTCCCAAGAAACAGGCATTCTCCTTCTCCTGTGTTTAAAGCAGGTAATCCTTTGCCCAGGTCATCTGTCTCTATAGTTTCTTGCACTGCTTTTGTTGTCTCAAGCTGCTTTCACCTGGAGGGCAAATTCTGGGAGGGGGACAAGCTATAGATGAGTTTCCAAAGTTGGTCTTTCACAGCTTGAATAAGGCCAGGGACTCATTATGAGGTGCAGGCTGGCTCCAATCTGCCATGGAGAGGGGATCTGGAATGGCACCAGGAGCTTCTTCCACAGCTCCCCAAAGCAGCACTTCCCTGACCTGCACATCAAAGCTAGCCTTTCAACTGTCCCCTACAGGTCCAAGAAACAGCATCTTTAATTCTCCTCATCTGTCTCATTTGGGGTGGGTTGCAATAATGGCTGCCCTCAGAGCTGGGTCCCCGGTACTCTGAAATTGCTAATCAAAAGCCATATCTACAATTGAAACTGCCTATCCCTTTTTTGGTGGAGTGGATTTTTACATCCCTTTTTGTCACCAGGGAGCTAGCCAGGGTCCAGACCCCACTGTGGCCTGCTGTAAGAGTGGCAGATGGGCCCTTGTAACTGCTGTGCAGAGAGAGCAATTTATTAATCTTTACCATAATTTACCAGTCTCTTCCTCCCACTCTTCCCTGGGTGCTATACAGTGTTCTACTGGACTCTGGAGTTTCACAATCATTGTTTCTGACAGTTCCTGCTTGTTTAATAGTTCTGTTAGAGAGACTTAATCCTGGCACTTCCTATTCTGCCATCTTCCCAGTCTTCTTCCTGTTCAGACCCAGATGCAATTTCATTGCCATTGTCACCTTGGGTGTTCCAGCAACTCATCTTACAACAGAAGGACTAGGAAGGATTGACTCTGGTTCAAGTACAGACTATGGTCAATGGACACGCTTATGATTTGTAGCTACACTCTCTTTACAATGGTATAAATCTGGTCATCATGGAATAAAGTTCCACGGTCTAACTTCTTCCCTTAGCCAAAAGGGGGAACTGAGAAAGAACAAAAAGCAGCTCCTCACATTTGAAAAACTGACCCAATTCTCATAGCTGAGCCTCAGTGTTATTACAAAATGGTCTGATGCTTACAGCTAAGGATATAATCAATCTCATAAAATGTCCTTCCACTTCAGACAAGGTCACTTCAACATCCCCCTCTCTAAACGAGTGACTGTGACTTCTTTACCAATTACTTCTTTATCCCGACTTTAGTCTATCCTCCCTGTTGTTTATAATTATTAGGATGGTTCTACTTTCTGACAACACTGAATCTGATGCAAACTTATGCTTCCTTGGGCCCTCCCACAAATCACCCAACCAAATCTCAAATCCTATAATAGTTTTTCCTAATAGTCCCTTGATGAGATGTCCCATGGTTCCCACTGTGTGCATTCTCCTTCAATGCAAAGAATAATAAATTCCCACCTTGCTCAACTGCAAGTGTATTCCTTGAGATCTTTAACTGAAGTGCATTGATAAGTGAGGATCAAAAGTTAGATTAAGAGCTTTAACTTCAGTGAATAACTTCTTTGTGAATTTTAAGGATTATTGTAATAATGAAAATATACGTGAAGCAAATGTTTGAGGACATCAATTTTTATTCTTTGATCTCAAAGTGTATCTGCCTAGCACTCTTAAAGCAACAAATTAATACTATTTTATGAATGCACAATTCATGACAAGGCTCCTAGTAGCCATACACTACCAAGGAGACTTGGATAGATTTGTTTTTTCCTCTTCGTATGTTTGAGATTTGTTTTAATGTTCGTGCTCGTTGTTTTGCAATCTAGAAAACATGTTCATTTCAAACTTTCTCCTTAACGTTACTTGAGATCAACTCTAGGTTTAAGTTGGACCATTTTCTGTGAGTTTAATGAATATTAGTACTTGGAATGGAAAGGTATTTAGGTTTTTTCTTGATGTGAAAATTAATGTTGTTTTAATATTTTCTCCACTTAAGCTGGAAGTAAAACATTTTTATCACTTAAAATCTTTGTGCTTTACTTACCTCATTTTTTAAATAAAACTTTTTAATTTGAAACAGCTGTAGATTCACATTCAGTTGTAAAAAACAATAGAGATATCCCATGCAGACGGTACCCAGATTGCCCTCATAGTAACATCTTGCGATACTGTAATATAATATCACAACCATGATATTGACATTGAGACACTCAGAATAAAGAAACACTTCCATCACCACAAGTATCTATCATTTTGGCTTTTTATAGCTATACCTACTTCCCACCCAGGCCCACTCTGTCCTTAACCCCCAGCAACCACTATCTGGTCTCCTTTTCTATAATTTTGTCATTCAAAATAGTGATAAAATGGAATCACACAGTAGGCAACTTTGGGGGATTGGCTTTTTTTTCACTCAGCATAATTCCCAGGAGATTCAAACAAGTTCTTGTGTGTATCAATGGTTAATTTCTTTTTATTGCTGGGTATTCCGGGTATGGATGTATTAGAGTTTGTTTAACCATTCATCCATTGAAGGACATATGGGTTGTTTCAGTTTGGGCTATTATGAATAAAACTACTCTAAACATTCATGTATTGTTTTGACCAATTTTGACATGATATATCTTTTCCTATATTTCTTATAGACCACATACACTTGGGTCTTCTTCCTATCTGTTCTGCCAATCCATGTGCTTTAATTGGTATTTTCGTAAACATTTAGATTTTTATTTGGGTAATTAATATAACAGATTATACCCCTTTTCATGTTTAGAATTACAAAAAAAAATTAAATTCATAAAGTTGTTTCTTACGTATTATTTGATACCTTTTTTGTCCAAGATAACAGTCTCTAATGAAACAATGAGCAAGTACTTTTTGCAACTCAAATCAAAACTTGACTTTTTTGTTCACCATAGAAAAATACATCAAGAACACATCATTAGCATGAAGTAATAAAAATTCTTGGAAGGAATATAAACGGATATATTGATAAGCATTCAAGAAGACAATTTTACTTTAATTCTTTTCAGAACATATGCACATAAAGTCATGAAATGAGATTGTGTACAACCGACCAAAGGTTACCTAGAGACCAATGGAATCATATAAAAATAATTTCAGGCAAGCTTTATTGATTTGTTTTAAGTAAGGCAAGTGAAATGTGGCTCAGAATTAAATAAGATTTTCAAGTAACTTCTGGGAGTTGTTCTGGGAGTACATGAACATCAAATTTTTGATCATTAAAGTGCAAAATTGAAAGCAAATGCTTTCCAAATTGTAGTAAAATGAACTCCTCTAATACAATACCATTAAGTTTCTAAAGTTACTGGAAAGTTATTTAGTGGCATCCAAATCCTACAGTATTTTCTCAATGTAAATTTTGGAACATTCTGAATACTTTCATAAGCCTACTTCCCTATCATTGGAAAAATACTGAAATTCTGAGGAATTTCGGCTACATCAATTTTAAGAGGTCAAAATAACAAAAGCAAATTATTCTCCCAGGGGTGTAAATCTCCCTGGCAACACGGGCTATGACTCCCAGGGATGAATCTGTACCCGACATCGCGGGATTGAGAACATCTTCTTGACCAAAAGGGGGATGCCAAATGAAACAAAATAAAGTTTCAGTGGCTGAGAGATTCCAAATGGAGTCAAGAGTCACGCTGGTGGGCATTCTTATGCACTATATAGATAAACCTTTTTAGGTTTTAATGCATTGGAATACCTAGAAGTAAGTACCTGAGACTATCAAACTGCAACCCAGTAGCCTTGACTATTTTTTTTTACCAGTTTGAATCTATTTATCTTTATTTGTATGCTTTCTAAAAAACATTTAAAAATGAAAAACAGAGCACATAAAGCAGTATTAAAATTTGAGCAAATGTTTTTATTTACTTTTTTTAAAACACTCTTTTTAAAAATAAAGTCAAAATAAGGTCTAATGCATATTTTGAACTTTGAACATTTTTTGGTCTTCCAATAAGGCAGAGAAAATATTTGCTTTGGGTGTATTTTAGGCATTATATAGACTAGTGATTGGTGCCAGTGTTAAGCTTTGGAAAGCAGCAAACTAAATCCCCTTCTTGGAAGTTCTCAATACACATCCGTAGGGTAAAGGATCTGAGAAGTCTCATAAGAAAAGAGAAACTTGTTCAACTTTCTCAGTAGTTGAAGACACAAGTTCTTGCATTAGAGTTTTGTTTTTTTCCCAGCATGGTCATTTACATCTGGGAATAGTTCCACATGTGCAGTTATGGCATTTGAGCTGAATCAGTAAAATATTTCATTTCACTGCAGTACAACTCTTTCATCTTCATCAAAAGTAAACATCAAAATAGGAAAGATTTTTTTTAATGTACCATGATTATTTTCTTCCATCCTTTCAGCTTCCTATGAAATATTGTTTTACAAATTAGGAAACTGGGGCAACAAAAAGATAGACAAATTTCCTGGCACCAGAAAAGCATCCTGACAAAGCCTTTATTTCCACTTATAGTTCAGTGGCATTTTTCTTCAAGAAATAAATAGGATTTATCAATTATACCCAGGATGTTATTCACCAAAGCTCTTTTCCTGCCATCCCAGGAGCTGCCACTCTCACATCTTCAAAGACAATTCCTTTTGTATCTGAACATCACTGGCCCATATTTAATTCCCTTCTTCCAACCTGGATTCCAGGAGTATCTGCATCCACAATAAATCCAGTAAAGGCTTCACTAGTAGGAGCCTTAAGATCCCGATGAGAACAAGCCAATAAAAATACCAATTAGCTTTTCCTCCATTGGTTAGCCACATCTTCTGACCATTAATAATATACTCATCTCCTTTCTTTTCTGCTTTGGTCTCTATACCAGCAACATCAGAGCCTGCTACAGGTTCTTTTACACAATAGGCACACATCAATGCCTCCTCAGTCATCTTCCCCAAATACTTCTTTTTGTTGTTGATCATTTCCAGCAATAATAACAGGCATTTGCCCCAAAGAATTTCCTTCAATAGCAGTTTGAACCCCGGTACATCCATAAGCTATCTTTTCAGTAATTAAGCATCAAAACATCCAAGACTGAGGCCTCTACAACTCTCCAGAATGTGTGTATTCATCAAACCAAGTTCCCAGGCTCTTTTAATTAGGGGAACAGGATACTCACCAGTTTTATCATATTTGGCAGAAACAGGGATTACTTCCTCTCTGGCAAACTTGCAAGTGGTAGCTTGAAATTCTTTCTGCTGTTCAGTGAGTTCAAATTAAAACCAAATCCTTATTCACCTTGTAGGGCAGCTTTGTATGTTGTGATCTACAGTAAAATGAGAAATACTTCTCAGGACCCCACAGCTTTGGCTAAATATTGTTGCCATGTTGGGCTCCAGGTCCACCTACTCACATGCCAACCCACCATCTGTTTCCATGAGTGTAAGGGGTGCTCCTTTAATTGGTATTTTTACCATTTAGTGTAATTATTGATATGTTAGGGTTTGCCTGCCACTTTATCATTTGTTTTCTGTTTCTTTCTCTCTTTCTAATTCCTCTGTTTCTTTTTTCTTTCCTTTATATGGGTTATTTGAACATTTAAATAATTCCATCTTTTTTCAGCTATAGTTTTCTTTAAGTTATCACACTGTATAATTTTTTAGTGGTTTTTCTAGTAATTACAATATACATATGTAGCATATTACAACCTACTAAAATCAATGTTTTATTGCTTTGAGTGAAGTATTGAAATATTTCTTCTGTTTAGGTATCTTTATCTTCCCCATTTAAACAAATTTAATTGTCTCAAGTATTTCCTCTACATTCATTGAGCACCATGGCAGATATTGTTATAATTTTGCTTCAGTCTACAAATATGATTCAAGAAACTCATGAGAAGAATGGCCCTAATATATTCACCCCTATTTTTTTTTTTTTTTTTTTTTTTTACCTATTCCATTGTTCTTACCCTTCCGAAGGTCTGAGCCTTTTTCTGTTATCATTTCCTTTCTATTTAGGGAACTTAACTAAGCTATTCTTTAAATATAGGTCTGCTAGCAACAAATTCTCTTTATTTTCTTTCATATGAAAATGTCTTTATTTCTCTTTCATTCCTGAATGACAATTTTGCCAGATCGACAATTCATGGTTGATAATTATTTTCCTTCAGCACTTGAAAATTTTTGTGCCACGTACTCCTGGCTTCCATGAAAATCCACTATCATTCACATTGTTTTTCCACTATAGGTTTCCCTCTATCTGCTTTTAATATTTTTATCTTAGTTTTTAGTTTTCAAAAGTTTATGATGTGAACAGAGTGGCATATTGGAAAAGTACCTATTGCATACTAGGGACTATAATTGATAGGAATACATCACTAGTACCACACAAATACTAGGGACAAATAATTAAGGGCTGAAAAGAGCTATGGGGTGTTTTGGGTCATGAGAATTGTTTAAAATGGAGAGTGATGAGGATTGTACAACTTAGTGATGATAATGTGAGATGTGGATAGCTTATCATGAGCAGAACATATGCAATGTGAAATTAGGAACCCCTACTTGTGAAACTTATGGTTGTAAATGGGAGGCTAAGCCCACCTATAATTATGCCTAGGAGTCACCTTCAGAGAACCTGTCATGTTGCTCAAATGTGGACTTTCTCTAAATCCAACTCTGCAAATAAATTCATCACCCTCCCCCCAATGTGGAACAGGACCACCAAGGTGAGTGAGTCTCCCTGGCGACGCAGGACACCAGATTCTGGAAGTGAGCCTGATCTTGTCATTGAGGGGCTGAGAATGCCTTTTTGACAAAAAGGGGGAAAAGAAAGGCAACAAAATAAGGTTTCAGTGGCTAGAAGATTTCAAATAGAGTCGAGAGGCTGTCCTGGAGGTTACTCCTATGCAAGCTTCGTCTAGATATCCCAAATGGCCACAGTATGATAAGCCCAAGTCAACAGTCCTAGAAACCCTAAAGAATACCTGGGTCACTATCTGAGACTATAAAAGTTTCACTCACTAAGTTTATTCTTCAAACATTTAAATCCTCCAGAGTGCTCCTATGCCAACTAAGCTCCCAAACCCAAAAGCAACAGCTTCTTCAAGAACATCAACCAGTCATGACCCCTTTTCCCTTAATGTTGACACCCTTTTTCAAATAAACAAGCAGGGTGGTCACTGTCTAGACATCCCTGAAGATAGGGAAGGTGATTAAACTAGAGGAAGGGGTAGCAACAGACAAGATGGAATTTAACAAAGGATTATGAATACTGAAGCTCTATAGAATTTTCTGTTTCTTAGTTGCTAGGGTATTAGAATAGGTGGAAGGAAAGACCTGAAATGGTGGGACTGCAACCCATAACATTCTTTGCTCTCTAACTACTTGTTAAATTGCGCTTGGAAAGTTATTACTTCTATATTACATTCCACAATAAAAAAAAAACTGTAAAAAGTTAATGTGTCAGCATTGGTTTCTTCTGGTTGATCCCTATTTTGTGTTGGTTCAGTTCCTTGAATCTGTAGGTGTACCACTTAGGCCATATTTGGAAAGGTTTAGGCAGTTTTTAAACACTTTTACAGCCCTGCTCTCTTTCTCCTGTCCTTCAGTGGTTTGATGACATAAATTATTGATCGCTTTTTTTATTGTCTCTCAGGTCCCTGGGCCCATGTTCATTTTTTTTTTCAGTTGTTCTTTGTTGTTCAAATTGAGTAAATTCTATTGTTCTGACCTCAGTTTTACTAATTCCAACTCTGACATCCTCCACATTACTATTGAGCCAATCAGTGAGGTTTTTTTTTTTTTTATTTTCTTAATTCATTCTTCAATCCTATAATGTACAGTTGGTTCTTTTTTATAATTTCTATTTCTTTGATGATATTTTCTAATTCTTCATTTGTTTCAAGATAATTTGTAATTGACTATTGATGCATTTTTGGGGGGAGAAAGTAATGAAAAATTTATATCTGATAATAGAATTGTATCCAGAATATGGAAAGAACTTTTACAACTCAGTAATAAGATAAACTACTCAATTTAATAATTGGACAAAAGATTTGAATAGATACTTCACCAAAAAAGATATATGTCACCAATAAACACTTGAAATAAGGCTCAACATCATTAGTCATCAGGGAAATGCGATGAGACACAAACTACACATCCACTAAAATTAAAATGACTGTAATACCAAAGGTTGTTGAGGATGAGAATCAACCAGAACCTAAACCCTCCAACATTGCTGGTGGGAATGCAAAATGGTACAGCTGCTTTAGAAAACAGTTAGTTTCTTATAAATGCAAACATATACCTTAACATACTACCAAGCAATCCTACTCCTAGATATTTATCCAAGAGTAATAAAACATATTCACACAGAGACTTGTACTCAAATATTCATAGTAGCATTATGTATAATTGCCCAGAATTAGCAACAACCCAAATGTTCCATTAGTTGTTGAATGCATTAACAAATTGTGATATATCCATACAACAGAATATTACTCAGCAAGATAAGGAAATAAACTAATGATTTCTCAGCAACATGAATGAATATTAAAAGCTCCATGGAAGAAGTCAAGGCACAAAAGATTACACCGTGTATAATTCCACTTACAGGAAATTCTAGAAAGAGCAAGATTATAGTGACAGAAAGCAGATGAGTGGTTGGCAAGGACTGGGCCTTGGCGGCGGGAGACTGACTGCAAAGGGGCTTCAGGAAACACTTTGGGTAATGAAAGTATTCCATATGATGACTGTGATGGTTGTTATAAGACTGTATACATTTTTTAAAAACTCATTGAATTGTACACTTAAAATGGCAAATTTTATTTTATGTATATTGTATCTCAGAAAAAGTTTTAAAAATTTAACTACTATTATTACACATACAAATGAAGTATCACTAAGATGTTGGCACAGATTATGAGTAAATTGTTTACATTCATACACATATCCATGCACTTTCAAGTTGTGAAAAATTAAAAAAATATTGCCACAGATACAATATAAGGTTTCTATTTAGACCTGCTATCTCTTTTTAATTAAATTCAGTTTTATTGAAATATATTCACATACCATACAATCATCCACTGTGTACAACCAACTGTTCACAGTACCATCATATAGTTATGCATTCATCACCCCAATCTATTTTTGAACATTTTCCTTACATCAGAAAGAATCAGAATAAGAATACAAAAGTAAAAAAGAACACTCAAATCACCCCCCCCATCCAACCCTATTTTTCATTTATTTTTTTGTCCCCATTTTTCTACTCATCTGTCCATACACTAGATAAAGGGAGTAGGATCCACAAGGTTTTCGCAATCACACTGTCACCGCTTGTAAGCTACATTGTTATACAATCATCTTCAAGAGTCCAGGCTACTGGGTAGGAGTTTGATAGTTTTAGGTATTTACTTCTAGCTATTCCAATACGTTTAAAACCTAAAAAGGGTTATCTATATAGTGCATAAGAATGTCCACCAGAGTGACCTCTCGACTCCATTTGAAATCTCTCAGTCACTGAAACTTCATTTCATTTCATTTTGCAATTGAAGCATTTTTATGATGGCTGCTTTAAAATTCTTGTCAGACCCCTTGGAACCCCATTACATTGTTGGCATAAATGTAAATTGATGCAGCCACTTTGGAAAAAAAATTGGCAGTTCCTCAAAAAGTCATATATAAAACTGTATAACCCAGTAAGTCTACCTCAGGTAGACACCGAACAGAAAAGAAATATACATCCACCAAAAACTTGTACTCAAATAATCATAGCAGCATTATTTGTAGTAGTCCAAAGATATAAACAACCAAGTGCCCATAATTGATGATTAGATAAGTAAAATGTGATATACCCATAAATTGAATATTATTCACCAATAAAATTAATGAAGTACAAATACACATTACTTTATGAATGTCAATGTAAACATTATTCAAAGTGAAACAGGAATGTCACAAAGGCCCTAATATGCTATGAAATGTACAGAGTAGACAAATTTATAAATACAGAAAAAATTTATAAATACAGGAAAAAGATCAATGGTTCCTTAGTATTAGGGGTGGGATGGGGGATGGTGACTGTATTAGTTAGGGTTCTCTAGGGAAACAGAATCAATGAGAGGTGTCTCTGATTATCAAATTGTAAAAGTGACTCACGCAACTGTGGGTATGCATGAGTCCAAATTCTGTAGAGCCATCAACAAACTGTCAACTCCAAGGAAGATGTCTGATGAACTCCTCAGGAAATGAACCGGCAACTACGACGAACTCCTCAGGAAATGAACTGGCAACTTCGATGAACTCCTCAGGAAATGCTTCACTGGGCAGCCGAAGAAGAAGTGAAGGTCTTCTATCTGTCTTGCTTATAAGTCTTCAACTGATTAATTGGATTAAATCCAGTCAATTGCATTCTCTCATTGTGGAAGGCACGCCCTTTGATGAGTCATCAGTCACAGCTGCAGTCAATTGACTGATGATTTAATAAACCAGCCTCAAACGTCTTCACAGCAGTTGTTAGGCCAGTGTTTGCTTGACCAGACAGCTGGGTCACCTGGCCAAGTTGACACAGGAACCTAACCATCACAGTCCACCCCTTGTCAACTTGGCAGTTATACACATCACCTAAAACCCATACCTTCAAAATGAACATTACAGCTTATGCCATATGATACGGGGATAAGACAGAGAAGAAAGCAAAGATATTGCTTTACAGACAAATACAAACATAATCATAACAAAACAAGGAGGAACTATTCATGTCATCATAGTCCTCATTTCTGTAACTGGTCATGTGGCCGTTAGTTCATGTTTATCACGACCTTCTTCCACTACCCATTCCATGTTTCCTTTACCCTCAGCAAGCACTTCAGCTGGCCATGGTTCTTTGCCTGGTGGGGTGACCCAAACCTTCATTCCTGAAGTTTCTTGGCCATTGGTAGTCCTGCCTGGATTGGGTTGTTGCAGTTTTCCATTGACTTGAATCACAGGGCATGGTAGTACTAAGAGACGCCCTAGGGGATCTCCTGTATTCCAGGAAAACTCTTCTTTACTTCCATTGTGTAGTTGCAGTGCTATTTCCCCTTGATAGTCAGGATCAATCACCCCAGTCAGTACAGTAATCCCCTTCCTTGCCTGTTGATTCAGAGGCAAAAATTTCCCTAGTGGATCACTAGGAGTGATAGTGAGTGGTGCCACTCCTGTTTCCACCCCTTGATTCCTGGACCCATGAATCCTGGCTATGGGAGAAACAGCACCATAGAGTGGACGCTGATTCAGAGCATTACACAGCCTCCTGGAGAACACTGCCCCAACCCTGCAAGGTATTGCCACCTAGTTGGCGCCCGTAATTGAGTCTTCAACAGGCCATTCCACCGTTCTATCAACCCAGCTGCCTCTGGATGATGGGGAACATGGTAAGACCACAGAATTCCATGAGCATGTGCCCATTCCCTCACTTCATTTGCTGTGAAGTGGGTTCCTTGGTCCGAAGCAATGCTGTGTGGAAATACCATGATGGTGGATAAGGCATTCTGTAGGTCCACGGATCGTAGTTTTGGCAGAAGCATGTCATGCAGGGAAGGCAAACCCATATCCGGAGTATGTGTCTATTCCAGTAAGAACAAATCGCTGCCCCTTCCATGATGGAAGTGGTCCAATGTAATCAACCTGCCACCAGGTAGCAGGCTGATCACCCCGAGGAATGGTGCCATATCGGAGAATGAGTGTGGGTCTCTGCTGCTGGCAGATTGGACACTCAGCAGTGGCTGTGGCCAGGTCAGCCTTGGTGAGTGGAAGTCCATGTTGCTGAGCCCATGCATAACCTCCATCCCTACCACCATGACCACTTTGTTCATGAGCCCATTGGGCAATGACAGGGGTTGCTGGGGAAAGAGGCTGATTGGTATCCACCAACGGGTCATTTTATCCACTTGGTTATTAAACCCTTCTTCTGCTGAAGTCACCCTCTGGTGAGCATTCACATGGACACAAATATCTTCATGTTGTTTGCCCACTCAGAAAGGTCTATCCACATACCCCTTCCCCAGACTTCTTTGTCACCAATCTTCCAATCATGTTCCTTCCAAGTCCCTGACCATCCAGGCAAACCATTAGCAACAGCCCAGGAAATCAGTATACAGATGCACCTCTGGCCAGTTCTCCTTCCAAGCAAAGTGAACAACCAGGTGCACTGCTCAAAGTTTGCCCACTGGGAGGATTTCCCCTCACCACTGTCCTTCAGGGACATCCCAGAAAGGGGCTGCAGTGCTGCAGCTGTCCACTTTTGGGTTGTGCCTGCATATCGTGCAGAACCATCTGCAAACCAGGCCTGAGTTCTTCTCTTCCTCAGTCAACTGACTGTAAGGAACTCCCCCAAGATGCCATAGCTATGGGCTGGGGAAAGAGAAGGTAAGGTGGAAGGAGTGGGGTCCATGGGCATTTGGGCCACTTCTCATGTAACTTACTTGTACCTTCAGGACCTGCTCGAGCTCTGTCTACCATTTCCATTTGATGATGGAGAGTGCTGCTGTGCATGCCCAACTTTATGGCTTGGTGGGTCAGACAACACCCCAGCTCATGATAGGTAACTCAGGTCTCATGGTAACTTGGTGGCCCATGGTTAAGCGTTCTGTCTCTACTAAGGCCCAGTAGCAGGCCAACAGCTGTTTCTCAAATGGAGAGTAGTATCCGCAGAGGATGGTAAAGCTTTACTCCAAAATCCTAAGGGCCTGCATTGTGATTCTCCTATAGGAGCCTGCCCAAAGGCTCCAAACAGCATCTCTATTTGCCACTGACACTTCCAGCACCATTGGGTCAGCTGGATCATATGGTCCAAGAGGCAGAGCAGCTTGCACAGCAGCCTGGACCTGTCGCAGAGCCTCATCTTGTTCTGGTCCCCACTCAAACTAGAAGCTTTTCTAGTCACTTGGTAAATGGGCAGAGTAGCACACCTAAATGAGGAATATGTTGTCTCCAAAACCCAAAGAGGCCAACTAAGCATTGTGCCTCTTTTTTGGTTGTAGGAAGGGCCCAGATGCAACAGCTTATCCTTCACCTTAGAAGGAATATCTCGACAGGCCCACACCACTGGACACCTAGAAATTTTACTGAGGTGGAAAGGCCCCTGTATTTTTGCTGGATTTATCTCCCATCCTCTGCCACGCAACTACCTTACCGACCAAATCTAGAGTAGTTGCTACTTCTTGCTCACTAGGTCCAATCACATGATACCATCAATATAATGAACCAGTGTGATGTCTTGTGGGAGGGAGAAATGATCAAGATCCCTGCGGACAACATTATGACATAGGGCTGGAGAGTTGATATAACCCTGAGGTAGCACAGTGAATGTAAACTGCTGGCCTTGCCAGCTGAATGCAAACTGTTTCTGGTGGTCCTTGCTGACAGCAATTGAGAGAAAAAAGCATTTGCCAGATCAATAGCAGCATACCAGGTACCAGGGGATGTGTTGATTTGCTCAAGCAATGATACCACATCTGGAAGAGCAGCTGCAATTGGAGTCACCACCTGGTTAAGCTTACGATAATCCACAGTCATCCTCCAAGACCCATCTGTCTTCTGCACAGGCCAAATAGGAGAGTTGAATGGGGATGTGGTGGGAATCACCACCCCTGCATCCTTCAAGTCCTTAAGAGTGGCATTAATCTCTGCAATCCCTCCAGGAATCCGGTATTGCTTTTGGTTCACTATTTTGCTAGGCAGAGGCACTCTAGTGGCTTCCACTTGGCCTTTCCCACCATAATAGCCCCTCACTCCAGAGTCAGGGAACCAAATGTGAGGATTCTGCCAGTTGCTGAGTATGTCTATTCCAATTATGCATTCCGGCACTGGGAAATAACCACAGAATGGGTCCGGGGCCCCACTGGACCCCACTGTGAGATGGACCTGAGCTATCACTCATTGATTATGTTTCTTTTGGGGGGTGTTAATATTTTAAAGTATAGATTTTGGTGGTGGGTTGCACAATCTTGTGAATATACATAAAAATCTTTTTGAACTATACATAACCTGTTTTCAAAAATACTTGTCAGATACATTCCAACATTTGATCCATCTTGGTGTTGCCAGAAATTGATTGCATATTCTCTTTCAAGTTGTCATCTTTCTGGTGCATGGTATGACAAGTGATTTTGAATTATATCATAGACACTTTGGATATTAAAATAGGAGACTCTGGATCCTGATCAAACTTTCTAATTTAACAAGCAGTTACCCTGTTTATTAGTATATCTTTTCTAGACTAATTTTGTAGATTGTGGTTTCAATGAAAACTTAACTTTAGAGATTGTGAAATGCTCTTCCTACTTCATTCTTTGGGTTTGAATTATCTCTTGCTTATGTCTGCTGGTGCACTTGTGGGGACACAAAGTTATTCCTTGGGCCTCTTAGTGCCATTAAGTGAGGAGTATTGGGATACTTGTCCTGCTGGATAGAGTGTTTCCACTGACTTATTCTCCAGCCACCCAGTGCTGGAGGGCTTCCCATGTTATCTATGCTGATGGCATCAGAGGAGGGCATCCACTGAGTGAAAGACCAAGAGCCACAGGGTCTAGGTGGCTCCCTGCAACTGGGTGGAAGGTTGGGAGATACTGGGCCTGTGGCACTACTGGTGCTAAAAGAAGGGTCGGTCTGCTGGTGGGGGGTTGACACCTTGGTTATTTAAGTTAACTTGTTTCTCTGCTGCCGCCATATAGGCAGATTGGCTTGCTGCTGGTGGTGGCTGTAGGTGGGGAATGAGATGTGTTCCATTATTTTCATGGCTATAGGTAGATGTCCTGCTGCTGTTGGCTGAGGTAATGGTTTGCTTTCACTCATGCTTTGCCAACACCAGTGCTGTGGGAAGATTAGGGAGGGGTATGGTTGGACCCCTAAGCTTTGCTACTGCTGCTGTGGGAAGATTGAATGTCTACACTAAGTTTTTACTCTGCTTTGAACCTACACAAAGATCCCATTTATGAGACTTTTATTTCTGGTCAAGATGGAGAGTAACAGGGACCATATTTACCCTACCACCTGAAACAATCAGAAAACCAGACAAAATATATTGAACAACAGTTTAATACACAGAAATCAGGCAATTGAAAGGCAATGACACCTAGAATCATAAAGATAAGTGAGCCCTAAAATCACCTCAGCTTACTTCCCTGAGACAGTTTCACGGCTTTGAAGAGGTAAGGAGAATCCAGGCCAGAGGGAGAGAGACTCCCAAATTTGAGAGATGAAGTGGACATTCCAGGGAAACCAAGGCAAATAGAATTTGCAACATCGAGTGAAGAAGGAGAGAGAGCTAGCTGCACTGAGAGAGAGAACAACAGAGATAAAGAGAGTTTCACTTATGTATTTCAATAGATTTATGATTGGTGATTGCATGTGAGGAAAGTACTTGAAGCATGGGAAAGAATCAACATGAAAAAATTAAAGGGAAGAATACCCAAGTATTCACTCAGAAATAGTGCCTCTTCCAGCCAGCTAGAGTAAAAGATCACATACTTCACAGGGTTAGTGAGGTAGAGTATTCAGAATGGTCTTGCCTCGGATATGGGAAATAATTGTCCCTATCTTAAACATTGCTCAGGTACCACCTAGCACGTCATCAAAGGAAAACCAGAAAGGATCAAACTGTTTCCAAGTAACTTAACCACATCACAGAGGAGAACAGAATAATATTCATAGGAATACAAAAGTACCAATATCCAAAAGGTAAAATTCAAATGGTCTGCCAAACAATAAAATTATCAGGTTGAAAAAATGACCTAAAATGAGAGAAAAAAATAGTCAATGAATCTACCCTAAGAATTAAGAATTAACAGACAAGGGGATTAGCAAGATGGCAGGGAGGCGAGGTGTGGAATTTAGTTACTCCTCTAGGGCTGCTGGTAAATAGCCAGAAACTGTATGGAACAGCCATTTTGGGGGTCTTCTGTGACTGGTCACATATTGGACACCTGTCTGGAATGGGTGGAAGTGCTGAGATCACAGCAAAGACCTGTAAGTTTTTCCCAGCCAGGGGGCTAGTGCCACTCCCTGCCAGGCATGGCAGACTGTCTTGGAGCTGGTTCACCAAGGGTAAAAGAAACAATCTGTGCTGGGAGCAAGGAGGAGGCTCAAACCAGCCCCAATTGCAGAATTAATTGACAATTCAGACTGCCAAATAAAAAGTTCCAAGCATAGATAAATCAAGAGCAAGAAGGAAGGAACCTGGGGGATTCTGCCCAGCAGAGAGGAGGTGGGGGCTAACAACAACAGCAAAACAAAAACAAACAAAAGAAAAAAAAACAGACACTTTTGGAAGTGGAGTGAGTGTTCAGAATACTGGAAAAGGCTGGGCTCCAAGAAAAAGGGGCACATAGAAATGGGCACCAACTCAGGCACTCATTTTCAAACCTGGGAGATGGGGTCTGGCTCTGAAAAGGGGTTTTATTTTTCTCTCTTTTCTTGCTCTCCAACCTCTTTATCTTTGTACTCTTCAATATTGAATCAGAGATCCTGCTTCAGCACTGCCCTGGGCAAGGGAGGAATTAAAGGTGTCTGAGAGTAACTATTCAGGTGAAAGAAATAATGCCTAAAGGGTATATCCTTAAATAGTCTATACTGGGACAGACAAAACTTGGGGGCTAGGGAAAGGCCTTGAAAATGGATTTCTTTTTTTTTTTTTTTGGTTAAATAAGTATTTCTAAGTAGATCTTTACAAAAGCCATCAGATAATATCAATGGCCACTGGACCCAGGCAGGGGCAGAGCTACATAAGTCTGAAAGAAAAAGCAATGAGTTTAGTGGGGGAGACAATTCCCTAAAGGGCATAACTTCCCCAAGAAAAGGGGGTGGTGGTGTCCAGCTCAAGTGGGTTGGCCCTCCTTTAAAGAACTCAGGACTCCAGGGACTGGAAAACAGTAAACAGCTGAGGTCAACCATGCCCCTGGCAGGGACCGGGTCTGTGGAGAATTAAAGGCACTGTGGCACCTCATTACACTGGTGGGAGTAGTGGGCTGACAAGGACACCGCTGGACAGGATGGAAAGCACAGAGTCTAGAGGCTTCAGAGGAATGTCTGGCAAACTGCAAGGTCTCATTTTCATGGAAATGTCATACCACCTTCCTGACACCTGAGCCTGTGTGGACTGGGAAATCTGATTGGGGTTGATCATATCTGGGTAGATCCTCTCACAAAAAGGATATACACAGAGGCAGGGCAAGAAACAGAGAAACGAGGAGAAAAATTCTGATCAACTAAACAGAAGCTAGGTTAGCGGTCTACAATAGGTTGACGTGAACACCAAAGAACAGATAGAGAACAAAGCTAACCAACAAGAAAACTCTAGGACAAAGTGTGAAAACGAGTTCCAGAAAAAACTAACCAAGAGATCAGATGCCTAGACAGCTAAAAATAACAAGCCATACTAGGAAACACAAATATATGGACTAGCAAAAGGAGAAAACCAACACTTCAAATGAGATACAGGAATTGAAATAACTAAGTAAGGATGTTCAAACAAATCTCCTAAATTGAATAAATGAGCCAAAGGAAATGGGACAGAGAAGACACTGGATGACCATAAAAAGAACTCATAAGCTTGAATAAACAATGGCAGAAATTATGGGAGTGAAAGGCACAATAGACAAGATGAAAAACACAATGGAGACATACAACTATATTTGAAGAGGTGGAAGAAAGGATCCGTGAACTGGAAGACAGAACATTTGAAATCATACACACAAAGAAGAGATAGGGAAAAGAATGGGAAAATATGAGCAGGGTCTAAGGGAGCTGAATGACAGCATGAAGCATGCGAATATATGTGTTGGGGGTCCCAGAAGGAGAAAGAAGAGAAAAGGGGCAGAAAGTATAATAGAGGAATAATAATGAAAATTTCCCAACTCTTGAGAAAGACATAAATTACAGTTTTAAGAATGCAGCATACCCCAAACAGAATAGATCCCAATAGACCTCCTGCAAGACACTTACTGATCAGATTGTCCAATGTCAGAGAAAAAGAGATAATTCTGAAAGCAGCAAAAGGAAAGCAATACATCACATAAAAGGGAAGCCTGATATGACTATGTAAAGATTTCTCCATAGAAAATGAAGGTGAGAAGGCAGTGGAATGATATATTTAAGATACTGAAAGAGAAAAACTGCCAAACAAGAATTCTAAATCTGGCAAAACTGTCTTCCAAAAATGAGGGAGAGATTAAAATATTTTCAGACAAACAGACACTGAGAGTGTTTGTGAATAAGGGACCTGTGCTACAAGAATTACTAAAGGGAGTTCTATAGGCTGATAGGAGAAGACCAGAGAGAGAGATTTGGAGAAGAGTGTAGAAATGAAGACTACCAGGAAGGGTAAGTGGAGAGAGAGAAAAAAAAATATGACATATAAAATCCAAAAGACAAAATAGTAGAAGAAAGTACTGCCCTTACAGTAAAAACACTAAATGTTAATGGATTAAACTCCCCAATAAAAAGACATACACTGGCAGAAAGGATTAAAAAACAGGACCCATCTATATGCAGTCTACAAGGAACTCATTTTAAACATAAGGAAAAAGTGTGCTGAATGTGAAAGGTTGGAAAAAGATATTTCATGCAAACACAACCAGGAAAAAAGCAGGAGTAGCTATATCAATATCAGACAAATTAGACTTCAAATGTAATGATTACAGAGACAAAGGACACTATATATTAATAAAAGGTCAATTCATCAAGAAAACATAGCAATCATAAATATGCACCCGGCCAGAATGCCCCAAAATACATGAGGCAACACTGATAACACTGAAGTGAGAAGTAGATACCTCTACAATAATAGTTGGAGACTTCAATACAGTGCTCTCATCAATGGATAGAACATCTAGACAGAGGATCAATAGGGAAACAGAGATTTTGAATTGCATGATAAATGAACTGGACTTCACCGACATCTAAGAGCACTACACCCACAACAGCAGGATACACATTGTTCTCAAGTGCTCATGGGTCATTCACTAGGGTGGACCACATGTTGAGTTACAAAGCAAGTATCAACAAATTTAAAAAATATTGATATTATACAGAAAATTTTCTCATAACATATTGGAATGAAGCTGGAAATCAATAAAAGGCAGAAGGTAGGAAAATTCACAAATATATGGAAGCTTAAACAACACACTCTTAGACAATCAGTGGGTAAAGGAGGAAATTACAAGAGAAATTAGTAAATACCTTGAGGCAAATGACAATGAAAAAACAATACACCAAAACTAATGGGATGAGAGGGAAATTCATTGCCCTGAATGCCTATATTAAAAGAGTAGAGAAGCAAAAATTGAGGAATGAACTGTTCACTTGGAGGACTAGAGAGAAAAAACATCAAACTAAACACAAAGCAAACAGAGGAAAAGAAATAAAAGATTTGAGCAGAAATAAAGGAAACTGAGGACAGGAAAACAATAGAGAGAATCAACAAAACCAGAAGTTTGTTCTTTGAGAAAATCAATAAAATTGATGGACCTTTAGCTGGGCTAAGAAAAAAAAAGAGAGCAGATGCAAATAAATACAATCAGAAATGGGAAAGGGAGAAACTACGGACCCCACAGAAATAAAGGTGATGAGAAGATACTACAAGCAACTATATGCTAACAAAATAGACAACGTAAATGAAACGGACAAATTCCTAGAGAAGCATGAACCACCAGTATTGACTCACGAGGAAATAGAAGACCTAAACAAACCAATCTAAAGTAAAGAGATTGAGTCAGTCATCAAAAAACTCCCCCCAAAAGAAAAGCCTACGACCAGATGGCTTCACATGTGAATTCTAACAAGCATTCAAGAAAGAATTAGTACCAATCCTGCTCAAACTCTTCAAAAAAATTGAAGAGGAGGGAAAGCTACCCACCTCATTCTAAGAAGCCGATATCACACTAATACCAAAGTCAGACAAAGATACTATAAAAAATTATAGATCGACCTCTTTAGTGAATATAGATGCAAAAATCCTCAACAAAATACTCACAAATCAAATCCAGCAGCACATTAAAAGGATTATACCCACGACCAGGTGGGATTTTTTCCAGGTATGCATGGATGGTTCAACACGAAAATCAATTAATGTAATACACCACATCAATAAATCAAAGCAGAAGAATCACATGATCATCTTTACCAATACAGAAAAGGCATTTGACAAGCTTCAGCATTGTTTCTTGATGAAAATACTTCAAAGAATAGGAATAGAAGGGATTTTTCTCCATATGATAAAGCCCATACATGAAAAACCCACAGCTAGCATCATACACCATGGGGAAAGACTGAAGCTTTACCTCTAAGATCAGGAAGAAGACAGGGATGCCAACTGTCACCAATGTCTTTCAGCATTGTGCTGGAAGTTCTAGCTAGCTAGCAAATAGGCAAGAAAAGAAATAAAAGGCATCCAAATTGGAGAGGAAGAAGTAAAACTTTCACTATTTGAAGATGACATGATCTTATATGTAGAAAATCCAGAAAAATCTACACCAAAGCTACTAATCAATGATCAATGAATACAGCATAGTGGCAGGCTACAAGATCAACATGCAAGAATCAGTGGTGTTCCTGTACACAAGTAATGAGCGAGAGCTGGAGGAAAAAAAGAAAAAATTCCATTTCAATTGTAGCCAAAAGAATCAAGCATTTAGGAATAAACTTAACCCAGGCCACAAAAGACCTATACAGAGAAACTACAAGAAACTGCTAAAAGAAATCAAACAGAACCTTAAAAAATGGAAGAACATACCATGTTCATGGATTGGAAGACCAAATATACTTAATGTCAATTCTACCTAAACTGATTTATAGATTCCATGCGATACATACAACTAAAATCCCAACAACTGGCCTTGCAAAAAAAAAAAAAAAAAACCAATAACTAAATTTATTTGGAAGGGCAGGTGCACCAAATAGCCAAAATATCTTGATAAAGAGGGAGGAAGTGGGAGGTCTCACACTACCTGACTTTAAAGCACACACCAAAGTTACATTGGTCAAACAGCATGGTACTGGCATAAAGATAGATACACCAACCAATGGAGTTGAACTGAGTGTTCAGAAATAGACCCTCTCATCTATGGAAAATTAATCTTTGATAATGCAATCAAGCCAAAGGAACTGGGACAGTTTGGAGAACTGGATATCCATATCCAAAGAATGAAAGAGGACTCCTATCTCACACTTTATACAAATTAATTCAAAATGGATCAAAGAACTAAACACTGGCACTAAGACCATAAGACTTTCAGAAGAAATGTAGGGCAATATCTTAAAGGTCTTGTGATAGGAGGTGCTTTCCTAGACCTTACAAGCAAAGTGTGAGCAATCAAAGAAGAAATAGATAAACGCGATCTCCTCAAAATTAAACACTTTTTTTGTACATCAAGGACTTTGTCAGAAAAGCAAAAGGCAGCCTATGCAATGGGAGACAATATTTGGAAACCACATATCAGATAAGGGTTTAATATCCAGGAGATATAAAGTGGTCCTACAACTAAACAACAGAAAGACAAACAATCAAATTAAACATGGGCAAAAGACATAGACAGACACTTTTCCGAAGAGGAAACGCAAATGGCTCAAAAACATATAAAAGATGCTCAACTTCACTGGTGTTAGTGAAACACAAATAAAAACCACAATGAGCTATCGTTTCACACCTATTAGAATGGCCATTATCCAAAAAACGAAAATTACAAGTGCTGGAGAGGATGTAGAAAGAGGCACACTTATTCACTGTTGGTGGCAATGTAGAATGGTGCAGCCACTCTAGAAGGCTGTGTGGCAGTTCCTCAGGAAGTTAGTATAGAAGTGCCATATGATCCAGCAATTCCAGTACTAGGTATATACTCAGAGCAACTGAAAGCTAAGACATGAATGGGCATTTGTAACTATGTATATAGTGGCATTATTCAGGATTACCAACAGATGGAAACACCCCAAATGTTCATCAACAGATGAGTGGATAAACAAACTGTAGGCCATACACAATGGACTATTATGCAGCTGTAAGACAGAACAATTCACGGAATATTTAATAATGTGGATGAACCTTGAGGACATTATGTTGAGTGAAGTTAGCCAGAAACAAAAGGACAAACACTGTATAGTCTCACTAACATGAACTAACATTAGCGAGAAACTTTGAGAATGAAAAGCTGAGAACACAGTTTATGAGGAGAGAAAGAGGACGGAGATCAGGCATTTGGTGCTGAAGCAGTAGAATGTTCATCAGGATTAATTGTATACATCCAGAAATGGATAGCATAATAATGTATGATGGTACCACAATATTGTAAGTACACTGAACAAAGACACCTGTGAGTAAAGCTGAAAGAGGAGGGCTAGGGGCAAGTATGCCAACAGAGGGAAAGATAGACAATGAAGACTGGGAATGTATAACTTAGTGAAACCTAGAGTGGTCAATGATGATGATTAAATGTACAAATATAAAATATTTTGTATGAGGGAAAACAATGACTGTCAACCTTGCAAGGTGTTGAAAAAGGAATAGTATTGGGAAAAATATAATCAAGGCAAACTGGAGTCTATGGTTAACAGTAACATTGTAATATGCTTCCATTAAATGTAACAATGGCAATATACCAAAGCTAAATGTCTGTGAGAAGGGGATATGAAGGAGGGGTATGGGATTCTTGGTAGTGGTGTGTTGTTGTCTGACCTTATTATTATATTGTATTGTATGGTACCTTTACCTTTTTTCTTTTTATTATTCTCCTTAAAATTTTTTCTTGGAGCAATGAGTATGTTTGAAGTACTGATTGTGGTGATGAATGCACAACTATATGATAATACTGTGAACAACTGATTTTACACTGTGGATGATGTATTGCAAGTGAATATATCTCCATAAAATTGCAGGGAAAAATATAAATAGAGAGATATCAGTGCTGCAGGAAACACGGAGAGAGGGATGTAACTATTAATTGTTTGGTGGGGAAGTAGAATGGGTAGCCTATCTGGAGGACAGTGTGGTGCTTCCACAAGAAGCTGAGTATGTGGGTGCAATAAGGTCCTGCAACCTCATTATGGGTATATGCTTGGAAGATCTGAGAGCAGGAACACGAATGAGCATTTGCACACTGGTGTTTATGGCAGCAGTATTCACGATTTGCAATGGATGGAGGTGGCCTAAGGGTAAGTCGACTGAAGAACAGAATGGTGAACTGTGGTGTATGCATACAATAGAATATCGAGCCACTGCAAGAAAATGAAGCTGTGAGGATCTCAGCTAGGTGAATGGATCTTGAGGATAGCATTTTGAGTGAAGTACACGAGAAACAAAAGACAAACGTTATAGTGTCCTCACTAATATGGACTAACTATAATGTGTAACTCTGAGAATTGAATCTTGGAACACAGGATTTCAGAGAACGCTTATTGTCATGGTCCCTTGATGGTAACTCTTACAGCATCACAACTATTCCTGAGGTGGTTGTTTTCTCCAAATTCTGACGATGCCAGCTCTTTGTTATAACCTGGCCAGTCTCTGGAATTTTGGGTACCTGTGTGACACCTGAAACTCAGAGTCAGAGCTCAGCAGCTATGAATGAAAGTACTGCCTCATACACCAACTGTTTAAAAAGCTGAAAAAGTTCAGATTTCAATTAGAACTATGAAGAAGATCTGGTTAGGACCGAGGCAAATCAGGCAAAAGGATAAAAAGGACAATATTGACTGTGTTTCAAAACTTCAACTTCTGTTTGAGTCTAAGGGAAGAGATGTTTATTTGTTGCAGGATCTGTATTTTCTGTAGCACACTAAATAATTTAACTTGTATGGTCAGTTTATTCAAACACCATAGTTACATAGAAGTTTGAATAGGAAGTGAGATCTGGTAGGTCTGTAGATGTTAGTGGGAAATCCCGATACATACCAAAGCAATTTGGGCAGAGAATAAAATATATTTGCAGGGAACCCCTGAGGAACTGGGGACAAATGCTGCAAAGATGGTCTCCCCACCCACCCCAGGTTATTACTGATATTTTCACAAACACTGAGGACTAACAATTTAGTAGGATGAGCCCTCATTCTTGGGCTTGCCCTTATAAAGCTTGTTACTGCAAAGGAGAGGCTAAGCTTACTTATAATTGTGCTTAAGAGTCTCCCCAAGAGAACCTCTTTTTTGGTCAGATGTGGCCCTCTCTCTCAAAGCCCCATTGGCAGGTCAACTCACTGCCCTCCTCCATGCATGGGACATGACTCCCAGGGATGTAAATCTCCCTGGCAATGTGGGGCATGACACCCGGGGATGAGCCTGGACCTAGCATCATGGGATTGAGAAAATCTTCTTGACCAAAAGAGGGAAGTAAAATGAAACACATTAAAGTTTCAGTTGCTGAGAGATTGCAAATGTAGTAGAGATGTCACTCTGGAGGGTGTCCTTATGAGCGATATAGATATCCCCTTTTTAGTTTTTAGTGTATTGGAATAGCTAGAAGGAAATACCTGAACTTGAACTGCGACCCAGTAGCCTTGCTTCTTGCAGAGGATTGCATAACTATGTAGCCTACATGGTGTGACAGTGTGATTGTGAAAAACTTGTGGCTCACACTCCCTTTATCCAGTGTTTGGACAGATGAGTAAACAAATGGGGCAAAAAACTAAATGAAAAATAGAGTGTGATTGGGGGGGATGGAATGCTTTGGGTATTCGCTTTTATGTTTATTTTTATGTTTATTTTTATATACTTTTTGGAGGAAGAAAAATGTTCAAAATTAGGTTGGAGTGGATGGAAGAAGATGGCGGCACAGAGAGGAGTGGAAGTTAGTTTGTCCCCCTGCAACAACTAATAAACAACAAGGAACAACTAGTAAATAATTTGGAATAACTGCGGGGGGACAAATGTGACTGTCCACTCATCATACACCAACCTGAATTGGGAGGAATGCCTGAGATTGCAGCATAAAATCTGTAAGTGAAAACTGTGGATGCAAGCCAGGAGGCCCCTGCCCCCACGGCCCGAACTGCAAAGCCTCACAGTGCCAGAGAGCAGCACTCTCCAAGCAAGCGAATATAGCTCAGCTGAGCTCTGACTGGGGTTTTAATTAGCAAATGTGGACTGCTCAGTACAAGATATGAATCCCCAACAAGCAGACAGAGGCTTTTGGTGACAAATGACCTTGGAGAGCCAGAGGGTGGCTGAGGACTGGCTGTGAAGGGGGCTTTGTGTCCCTTTTTCAGCTCAGTGGAAAAAGCCTCAGCCATTTTCAGCTCCCAGTGTTCTGACACAGACAAGGGTGGAGATAGCATAGGCAGAGAGACTATGCAAATGTAAATGACCCTTCCCTAGGGGGTGTATCTTCCCTAAGAGGAAGAAGGTGGTGCCAAACTCGACTACCTGCCTTCCATTCAGAACCAGACACCAGAGGCAGGGGGAAGACAGCCACTGGCCACACCTCCTTACACCAGTCTGGAGCTACAGGCTGACAGGTGCCACCTGCTAGGTGGGAAAGCACAGTGACTTGAGGCCTCACAGGGTGTACCAATCTTCTAAGACACCCTCAGGGAAACTGGATATTGCTCCCTCCTTCCAAGACCTGAGCCTGTTCTGGCCTGGGAAACCTGATTGTGGTAACCAAGGAAACCAGATGCCTAGAAAAGAAAACTACAACCTATGCTAAGAAAATGAAGTTATGACCCAGTCAAAGGAATCAACTTACACTTCAACTGAGATACAAGAATTTAAACTACTGGTACTAAATCAATTCAAAAAGTTTAGGGAAGATATGGCAAAGAGATGAAGCATATAATGAAAACTGGGCATACATAAGGCAGAAATCTAAAGTTTGAAAAAACAACTGGCAGAATCTATGGAAATGAAAGGCAAAACACAAGAGATGAAAGACACAATGGATACATACAACAGCAGGTCTCAAGACGCAGAAGAAAACACTCAGGAACTGGAGAACAAGGCATCTGAAAGCCTACACACAAAAGAACAGATAGAGAAAAGAATGGAAAAATATGAGCCGGGTCCCCGGGAACTTAAGGACAAAATGAAATGCAGGATTGTACATGTCATTGGTGTCCCAGAAGGAGAGGAGAAGGGAAAGGAGGCAGAAGCAATAATAGAGGAAATAATGAGAATTTCCCACTCCTCATGAAAGGCATAAAATTATGGATCCAAGAAGCACAGCATACACCAAACAGAATAGATCTGAATAGGCCTAGGCCAAGACACTTAGTAATTATATTCAAACATCAAAGATAAAGAGAGAATCCTGAAAGCAGCAAGAGAGAGCAATCCATCACATACAAAGGAAGCTTGACAAGACTATGTGCAGATTTCTCAAAAGAAACCATGAAGGCAAGAAGGAAGTGGGTGATATATTTAAGATACTAAAGAGAAAAACCACCAACCAAGAATCCTGCATCTGGCAAAACTGTCCTTCAAATATGAGGGAGAGCTTAAAACATTCTCTGACAAACAGCCAATGACAGAGTTTGTGAACAAGATACCTGCTCTACAGGAAACAACTAAAGGAAGCACTGCAGACAAAAAGGAAAAGACAGGAGTGAGATGTTTGGAAAACGATTTTGGGGGATAGTAGCACAGCAATGTAAGTACACTGAACAAAGATGACTGTGAGCATGGTTGAAAGAGGAAGGTTAGGACCATGTGGGACACCAGAACAAAACACGAAAGATAAAGACTGGGACTGTACAATTAAGGGAAACCTAGGGTGCTCAACGATTGTAATAAAGGCACAAATATGTTTTTACATGAGGTAGAACAAATGAATGTCAACACTGCAAGGTGTTAAAATAGGGTGGGATTGGGGAGAAACACAATCAATGCAAACTAGAGACTATAATTAATGGAAACATTGTATTATGCTTCCTTTAATACAACAAAGGCAATATACCAAAGCTAAATGCATATGGGGGGGATAGGGGAAGTGTATGGGACTCCTGGCTTTGGTGGTGGTGTCTGACTCTTTATTCTACTTTAGTTTAATGCTATCTTTCCTTTTGTTGCTTTCTAGCTGTCATGTTTCTCTCTCTCCCTCTCTTTCCTTTTTCTTTTTCTTTTGTCTATCTTCTTTGACTCTTCCTCCTTTTTTGTGGAAGAAATGGAGATGTCCTTATATAGATAGTGGTGGTGGTGCTGTACACATAAATACATGACTATACAGGGAACCAACAATTGTTTACTCAGGGCAGAATGTATGGTGTGTGAACAAAACTGTCTTAAAAATAATGGGTTGATGAATGAACCTTGAGGGCACTATATTGAGTGAAATAAGACAGACACATAAGGACAAATATTGCAGGGTATCACTGATATGAATATGTAAACTCATAGACATGAAATATAAGTCACCAGGATATAGAACCAAGCTAAAGAATTGGGAGTAGATGCTTATTATGAGCAGAATGGACATTTGGAAATGGACAGAGGTGATGGTAGCATGCTGTGAGAATAACTAACAGTGCTGAATGGTGTGTGAAGGTGGTGGAAAGGGTAAGCTCAGAGTCATGTATGTCACTGGAAGGAAAGTTGGAGGTTAAAGGATGGGAATGTATAAAACAGTGACTCTTGTGGTGGATAATGTCTGTGATTAACTGTACAATATTAGAAATCTGTCTCATGAACTAGAACAAATGTATGACACTATAACTAGAAGTTAATAATAGAGGGGCATATAGAAAAAATATATACCTATTGGACCACACTCCTCTTTGTCCAGTGTATGGATGGATGAGTAGAAAAATGGACGCAAAAAAAAAAAAAAAAAAAACTCAGTGTTCTTTTTTTTACTTTAATTGTTCTTTTTGACTTTAATTTTTATTCCTATTAGTTTTGTGTGGGTGGTAATGAAAATGTTCAAAAATTTTTGGTGAAACGCACAACTATATAATGGTGCAGTGAACAATTGAATGTACACTTTCTATGACTGCATGGTATGTGAATATATCTCAGTAAAGTTGAATTAAAAAGATAAAACATGAGTTACCTGCATTGGAAAAAAAAATAATAGAGGGCATACAGGAAAAAAATCTACCTATTGTAAACTATATACTACAGTTAGTAGTATTTTAACATTCTTTCATCAACATTAACAAATGTACTATACCAAAACTATGAATCAATAATGGAGGGGGGATTCTGGGGAGGGCGGGGCAAGATGGCGGACTGGTGAGCTGTATGTTTTAGTTACTCCTCCAGGAAAGTAGGTAGAAAGCCAGGAACTGCGTGGACTGGACACCACAGAGCAATCTGACTTTGGGCATACTTCATACAACACATGAAAACGTCGAACTGCTGAGATCAGCGAAATCTGTAAGTTTTTGCGGCCAGGGGACCCACGCCCCTCCCTGCCAGGCTCAGTCCCGTGGGAGGAGGGGCTGTCAGCTCCGGAAAGGAGAAGGGAGAACTGCAGTGGCAGCCCTTATCAGAAACTCATTCTACTGATCCAAACTCCAACCATAGATAGACTGAGACCAGACACCAGAGAATCTGAGAGCAGCCAGCCCAGCAGAGAGGAGACAAATATAGAAAAAAACAGCATGAAAAACTCCAAAATAAAAAGGAGGATTTTTGGAGTTCTGGTGAACATAGAAAGGGGAAGGGCAGAGCTCAGGCCCTGAGGCTCATATGCAAATCCCGAAGAAAGCTGATCTCTCTGCCCTGTGGAACTTTCCTTAATGGCCCTAATTGCTTTGTCTCTTAAGATTTCAATAACCCATTAGATCTGTGAGGAGGGCCCTATTTTTTTTTTTTTAATCCTTTTTTCTTTTTGTAAAACAATTACTCTAAGAAGCCCAATACAGAAAGCTTCAAAGACTTGCAATTTGGGCAGGTCAAGACAAGAGCAGAACTAAGAGAGCTCTGAGACAAAAGGCAATAATCCAGTGGCTGAGAAATTTCACTAAACACCACAACTTCCCAAGAAAAGGGGGGTGTCCGCTCACAGCCATCATCCTGGTGGACAGGAAACACTCCTGCCCATCGCCAGCCCCATAGCCCAGAGCTGCCCCACACAACCCAGTGTGACGGAAGTGCTTCAAATAACAGGCACACTCCACAAAACTGGGCGTGGACATTAGCCTTCCCTGCAACCTCAGCTGATTGTCCCAGAGTTAGGAAGGTGGAGCAGTGTGAATTAACAAAGCCCCATTCAGCCATCATTTCAGCAGACTGGGAGCCTCCCTACACAGCCCAGCAGCCCAGAACCGCCCTGGGGGGATGGCACTCACCTGTGACATAGCACAGTCATCCCTCAACAGAGGACCAGGGGGTGCATGGCCTGGAAGAGGGACCCACCTACAAGTCTCAGGAGCCATACGCCAATACCAAGGACTTGTGGGTCAGTGGCAGAGACAAACTGTAGCAGGACTGAACTGAAGGATTACATTATTGCAGCAGCTTTAAAACTCCAGGATCACCAGGGAGATTTGATTGTTAGAGCCACCCCCCCTCCCTGACTGCCCAGAAACACGCCCCATATACAGGGTGGGCAACACCAACTACACACGCAAGCTTGGTACACCAATTGGACCCCACAAGACTCACTCCCCCACTCACCAAAAAGGCAAAGCAGGGGAGAACTGGCTTGTGGAGAACAGGTGGCTCGTGGACGCCACCTGCTGGTTAGTTAGAGAAAGTGTACTCTACGAAGCTGTAGATCTGATAAATTAGACATAAGGACTTCAATTGGTCTACACATCCTAAAAACCCTATCAAGTTCAGCAAATGCCAAGAGGCCAAAAACAACAGAAAATTATAAAGCATATGAAAAAACCAGACGATATGGATAACCCAAGCCCAAGCACCCAAATCAAAAGATCAGAAGAGACACAGCACCTAGAGCAGCTACTCAAAGAACTAAAGATGAACAATGAGACCATAGTACAGAATACAAAGGATATCAAGAAGACCTTAGAAGAGCATAAAGAAGACATTGCAAGACTAAATAAAAAAAATAGATGATCTTATGGAAATTAAAGAAACTGTTGACCAAATTAAAAAGATTCTGGACACTCATAGTACAAGACTAGAGGAAGTTGAACAACGAATCAGTGACCTGGAAGATGACAGAATGGAAAATGAAAGCATAAAAGAAAGAATGGGGAAAAAATCGAAAAAATCGAAATTGACCTCAGGGATATGATAGATAATATAAAACGTCCAAATATAAGACTCATTGGTGTTCCAGAAGGGGAAGAAAAGGGTAAAGGTCTAGAAAGAGTATTCAAAGAAATTGTTGGGGAAAACTTCCCAAATCTTCTAAACAACATAAATACACAAATCATAAATGCTCAGCAAACTCCAAATAGAATCAATCCAAATAAACCCACTCCGAGACACATTCTGATCACAATGTCAAACACGGAAGAGAAGGAGCAAGTTCTGAAAGCAGCAAGAGAAAAGCAATTCACCACATACAAAGGAAACAGCATAAGACTAAGTAGTGACTACTCAGCAGCCACCATGGAGGCAAGAAGGCAGTGGCACGATATATTTAAAATTCTGAGTGAGAAAAATTTCCAACCAAGAATACTTTATCCAGCAAAGCTCTCCTTCAAATTTGAGGGAGAGCTTAAATTTTTCACAGACAAACAAATGCTGGGAGAATTTGCTAACAAGAGACCTGCCCTACTGGAGATACTAAAGGGAGCCCTACAGACAGAGAAACAAAGAAAGGATGGAGAGACCTGGAGAAGGGTTCAGTACTAAAGAGATTCGGTATGGGTACAATAAAGGATATTAATAGACAGAGGGGAAAAATATGACAAACATAAACCAAAGGATAAGATGGCTGATTCAAGAAATGCCTTCACGGTTATAACATTGAATGTAAATGGATTAAACTCACCAATTAAAAGGCATAGATTTGCAGAATGGATCAAAAAAAATAAACCATCAATATGCTGCATACAAGAGACTCATCTTAGACACAGGGACACAAAGAAATTGAAAGTGAAAGGATGGAAAAAAATATTTCATGCAAGCTACAGCCAAAAGAAAGCAGGTGTAGCAATATTAATCTCAGATAAAATAGACTTCAAATGCAGGGATGTTTTGAGAGACAAAGAAGGCCACTACATATTAGTAAAAGGGGCAATTCAACAAGAAGAAATAACAACCATAAATGTCTATGCACCCAATCAAGGTGCCACAAAATACATGAGACAAACACTGGCAAAACTAAAGGAAGCAACTGATGTTTCCACAATAATTGTGGGAGACTTCAACACATCACTCTCTCCTATAGATAGATCAACCAGACAGAGGACCAATAAGGAAATTGAAAACCTAAACAATCTGATAAATGAATTAGATTTAACGGACATATACAGAACATTACATCCCAAATCACCAGGATACACATACTTTTCTAGTGCTCACGGAACTTTCTCCAGAATAGATCATATGCTGGGACATAAAAGAAGCCTCAGTAAATTTAAAAGGATTGTAATTATTCAAAGCACATTCTCTGACCACAATGGAATACAATTAGAAGTCAATAACCATCAGAGACTTAGAAAATTCACAAATATCTGGAGGTTAAACAACACCCTCCTAAACAATCAGAGGGTTAAAGAAGAAAAAGCAAGAGAAATTGCTAAATATATACAGACGAATGAAAATGAGAACACAACATACCAAAACCTATGGGATGCAGCAAAAGCAGTGCTAAGGGGGAAATTTATAGCACTAAACGCATATATTAAAAAGGAAGAAAGAGCCAAAATCAAAGAACTAATGGATCAACTGAAGAAGCTAGAAAAAACAGCAAACCAATCCTAAACCAAGTAGAAGAAAAGAAATAACAAGGATTAAAGCAGAAATAAATGACATAGAGAACAAAAAAACAATAGAGAGGATAAATATCACCAAAAGTTGGTTCTTTGAGAAGATCAACAAGATTGACAAGCCCCTAGCTAGACTGACAAAATCAAAAAGAGAGAAGACCCATATAAACAAAATAATGAATGAAAAAGGTGACAAACTGCAGATCCTGAAGAAATTAAAAAAATTATAAGAGGATACTATGAACAACTGTATGGCAACAAACTGGATAATGTAGAGGAAATGGACAATTTCCTAGAAACATATGAACAACCTAGACTGACCAGAGAAGAAACAGAAGACCTCAATCAACCCATCACAAGCCAAGAGATCCAATCAGTCATCAAAAATCTTCCCACAAATAAATGCCCAGGGCCAGATGGCTTCACAGGGGAATTCTACCAAACTTTCCAGAAAGAACTGACACCAGTCTTACTCAACTCTTTCAAAACATTGAAGAAAATGGAACACTACCTAACTCATTTTATGAAGCTAACATCAATCTAATACCAAAACCAGGCAAAGATGCTACAAAAAAGGAAAACTACAGGCCAATCTCCCTAATGAATATAGATGCAAAAATCCTCAACAAAATACTTGCAAATCGAATCCAAAGACACATTAAAAAAATCATACACCATGACCAAGTGGGGTTCATTCCAGGCATGCAAGGATGGTTCAGCATAAGAAAATCAATCAACGTATTACAACACATTAAAAATTCAAAAGGGAAAAATCAAATGATCATCTCAATAGATGCTGAAAAAGCATTTGACAAAATCCAACATCCGTTTTTGATAAAACACTTCAAAAGGTAGGAATTGAAGGAAACTTCCTCAACATGATAAAGAGCATATATGAAAAACCCACAGCCAGCATAGTACTCAATGGTGAGAGACTGAAAGCCTTCCCTCTAAGATCAGGAACAAGACAAGGATGCCCGCTGTCACCACTGTTATTCAACATTGTGCTGCAAGTGCTAGCCAGGGCAATCCAGCAAGACAAAGAATAAAAGGCATCCAAATTGGAAAAGAAGAAGTAAAACTGTCATTGTTTGCAGATGATATGATCTTATATCTGGAAAACCCTGAGAAATCGATGATACAGCTACTAGAGCTAATAAACAAATTTAGCAAAGTAGCGGGATACAAGATTAATGCACATAAGTCAGTAATGTTTCTATATGCTAGAAATGAACAAACTGAAGAGATACTCAAGAAAAGATACCATTTTCAATAGCAACTAAAAAAATCAAGTACCTAGGAATAAACTTAACCAAAGATGTAAAAGACCTATACAAAGAAAACTATGTAACTCTACTAAAAAAATAGAAGGGGACCTTAAAAGATGGAAAAATATTCCATGTTCATGGATAGGAAGGCTAAATGTCATTAAGATGTCAATTCTACCCAAACTCATCTACAGATTCAATGCAATCCCAATCAAAATTCCAACAACCTACTTTGCAGACTTGGAAAAGCTAGTTATCAAATTTATTTGGAAAGGAAAGATTCCTCGAATTGCTAAAGACACTCTTAAAAAGAAAAACGAAGTGGGAGGACTTACACTCCCTGACTTTGAAGCTTATTATAAAGCCACAGTTGTCAAAACAGCATGGTACTGGCACAAAGATAGACATATAGATCAATGGAATCGAATTGAGAATTCAGAGATAGACCCTCAGATCTATGGCCAACTGATCTTTGATAAGGCCCCCAAAGTCACTGAAGTGAGTCATAATGGTCTATTCAACAAATGTGGATGGGAGAGTTGGCTATCCATATCCAAAAGAATGAAAGAGGACCCCTACCTCACACCCTACACAAAAATTAACTCAAAATGGATGAAAGATTTCAATATAAAAGAAAGTACCATAAAACTCCTAGAAGATAATGCAGGAAAACATCTTCAAGACCTTGTATTAGGCGGCCACTTCCTAGACTTTACACCCAAAGCACAAGCAACAAAAGAAAAAATAGATAAATGGGAACTCCTCAAGCTTAGAAGTTTCTGCACCTCAAAGGAATTTCTCAAAAGGTGAAAGGCCAACTCAATGGGAAAAAATTTTTGGAAACCATGTATCTGACAAAAGACTGATATCTTGCATATATAAAGAAATCCTACAACTCAATGACAATAGTACAGACAGCCCAATTATAAAATGGGCAAAAGATATGAAAAGACAGTTCTCTGAAGAGGAAATACAAATGGCCAAGAAACACATGAAAAAATGTTCAGCTTCACTAGCTATTAGAGAGATGCAAATTAAGACCACATGAGATACCATCTCACACCTATTAGAGTGGCTGCCATTAAACAAACAGGAAACTACAAATGCTGGAGGGGATGTGGAGAAACTGGAACTCTTATTCATTGTTGGTGGGACTGTATAATGGTTCAGCCACTCTGGAAGTCGGTCTGGCAGTTCCTTAGAAAACTAGATATAGAGTTACCATTTGATCCAGCGATTGCACTTCTCGGTATATACCCGGAAGATCGGAAAGCAGTGACACGAACAGATATCTGCACGCCAATGTTCATAGCAGCATTATTCACAATTGCCAAGAGATGGAAACAACCCAAATGTCCTTCAACAGATGAGTGGATAAATAAAATGTGGTATATACACACGATGGAATACTACGCGGCAGTAAGAAGGAACGACCTTGTGAAACATATGACAACATGGATGAACCTTGAAGACATAATGCTGAGCGAAATAAGCCAGGCACAGAAAGAGAAATATTACATGCTACCACTAATGTGAACTTTGATAAATGTAAAACGAATGGTTTATAATGTAGAATGTAGGGGAACTAGCAATAGAGAGCAATTAAGGGAGGGAGAACAGTAATCCAAGAAGAACAGATATGCTATTTAACGTTCTGGGGATGCCCAGGAATGACTATGGTCTGTTAATTTCTGATGGATATAGCAGGAGCAAGTTCACAGAAATGTTGCTATATTACGTAACTTCCTTCGGGTAAAGTAGGAACAGGCTGGAAGTAAAGCAGTTATCTTAGGTTAGTTGTCTTTTTCTTACTCCCTTGTTATGGTCTCTTTGAAATGTTCTTTTATTGTATGTTTTTCTTTTTTGGTTTTTTTTTTTTTTGTTTTTTTTGTTTTGTTTTGTTTGTAATTTTTTTTTCCATACAGTTGATTTAAAAAGGACGAACGGTTAAAAAAAACAAACAAACAAAAAAACCAGGAAAAAAATATGTAGTGCCCCTTGAGGAGCCTGTGGAGAATGCAGGTGTATTGGCCTACCCCACCTCAATGGTTGCTAACATGACCACAGGCATAGGGAACCGGTGGTTTGATGGGTTGAGCCCTCTACCGTAGGTTTTACCCTTGGGAAGACGGTTGCTGCAAAGGAGAGGCTAGGCCTCCCTATAATTGTGCCTAAGAGCCTCCTCCCGAATGCCTCTTTGTTGCTCAGATGTGGCCCTCTCTCTCTAGCTAAGCCAACTTGAAAGGTGAACACTGCCCTCCCCCCTACGTGGGATCAGACACCCAGGGGAGTGAATCTCCCTGGCAACGTGGAATATGACTCCTGGGGAGGAATGTAGACCTGGCATCATGGGATGGAGAACATCTTCCTGACCAAAAGGGGGATGTGAAAGGAAATGAAATAAGCTTCAGTAGCAGAGAGATTCCAAAAGGAGCCGAGAGGTCACTCTGGTGGGCACTCTTACGCACACTTTAGACAACCCTTTTTAGGTTCTAAAGAATTGGGGTAGCTGGTGGTGGATACCTGAAACTATCAAACTACAACCCAGAACCCATGAATCTCGAACACAATTGTATAAAAATGTAGCTTATGAGGAGTGACAATGGGATTGGGAAAACCATAAGGACCACACTCCACTTTGTCTAGTTTATGGATGGATGAGTAGAAAAATAGGGGAAGGAAACAAACAACAAACAGACAAAGGTACCCAGTGTTCTTTTTTACTTCAATTGCTCTTTTTCACTTTAATTATTATTCTTATTATTTTGTGTGTGTGCTAATGAAGGTGTCAGGGATTGATTTATGTGATGAATGTACAACTATGTAATGGTACTGTGAACAATCGAAAGTACGATTTGTTTTGTATGACTGCGTGGTATGTGAATATATGTCAATAAAATGAAGATAAAAAAATAAAAAAGAAAAAGAAAAAAAAGAAAAAAAATAATGGAGGGGGGTTGGTTAGGGGTATGGGAGGATTTGAGTTTCCTTTTTTTTTGTCTTTATTTCTTTTCTGGAGTAATGAAAATGATCTAAATTTGAAAGAAAATTAATTGTGGTGATGTAAGCACAGCTGTATGATGGTACCATGGGCAATTGATTGCACACTTTGGATCTTTTTATTGAGATAAAATTAAAAATCTCAATAAAAAAATAAGTTGGGTGATGAATGCACAGCTATATGATGGTACGGTGAACAGTTGATTGCACAAATGGATGATTGCATGGTATATGGATATATTTCAATAAAAATGAATTTTAAAATAAAACAGACAAGGGGATTTAACATTTATTTAAACTGTAGTCTATATGTTCAAAAATTTAAGTTGAATAAATAAGATTACAGTCAAGGATCAAATTGAGACTCACAGAAATGAAATCTACAGTGCCAAGATGAAAAATACACTGGATGGGATTAAGAGCATATGAAAATTTCAGAAGAATAGATAGGTGACTTGAAGACTTAGTAAAAGAACTATCTGAAATAAAATGTATAAAGAAAATTTGTCCAAGGTATGAAGCATCAGTAAGCTGAGGGACAACTTTGAGAGGCCTAATAAACATATAATTAGAGTCCCAGAAGGAGGGGAGAAGTGGGGTAAGGAAGGAAAAATATTTGAAGGATAGTGGCTAAAAGTTCTCCAAAGTTCATGAAAATAGATCCAAGAAGCTTAATGAACTCTAAGCACAAGAGACATGAAGAAAACTAAACTAAGTCATATCACAATGAACTTGTTCAAAACAAATGAAGAGGAGAATACATCAGAAGCATCTAGAGTAAAAACACATGTTACATACAGAGGGATAAATATAAGAAGGATAGTAGATTTCTCATTGGAAACAATGCAAAAATAGTGCATCAACATTTTTAAAGTACTGAAAGAAAATTAGTCTGCCCAGAATTTTATACCCAGTAAAAATATTTTCAGAAAAGAAGGTGAAAAATCCACAACAAAGCCCCTAGAACTAATGGACAAATTCAGCAAAGTGGTAGGGTACACGATCAACATCCCCAAATCAGTATTGTTTCTGTACACAAGCAATGAACAATCAGAAGAATAAATCAAGGAAAAAATTCCATTCACAATAGCAACTAAAAAAAGAAATGTCTAGGAATAAATCTAACCAAGCATGTAAAGGACTTATACACAGAAATTACAACACATCGTTAAAGAAATCAAAGAAGACCTAAATAAATGGAAGGACATGCTGTGTTTATGGGTTGGAAGACTAAATATCATTAAGATAGCGATTGACCAAAAGCAATTTAAAGATTCAATGCAATCCCAATCAAAATTCCAATAACCTTCCTTGCAGAAACGAAAAAGCCAATATATCAAATTTAAATGGAAGGGTAAAGGGCCCTGAAGAGCTAAAGCCATCTTGGAAAAAAAAAAAAAAATTGGAGGACTCACACTTCACCATCTTAAAACTTATTACAAAGCCACAGTAATCAAAATAGCTTGGTGCTGGCACAGGGACAGACATATAGACCGATGGAATAGAATTGAGAGCTCAAAAATCAACCCTCACATTTATGGTCAACTGCTTTTTGACAAAGGGGCCAAGACCACTCAGTGGGGAAAGAATAGTATCTTCAACAAATTGTACTTGGAAAACTGGATCTCCATTTGAAAATTAAATTAAATTTAAATTAAATTAAATTAAAATAAAATAAATAAAATAAAATGATAAAATAAAACAAAATAAAATAAAACAAGAAGAAGAAGGAGGAAGAGGAGGAGGAGGACCCTTACCTCACTCCACATACAATAATCAACTCAAAGTAGATAATAATAATAAATAAAAAAAAACTAAATATAAGAGTCAGAACTATCAAACTCCTAGAGAAAACACAGGGAAGAAGCTTCAGGACTTTGCGTTAGGCAACGGTTTCTTAGTCTTTACAACCAAAGCACAGGCAACAAGAGAAAAATAGATAAATGGGACCTCATCAAAATTTTTAAACTTTTGTGCCTCAAAGCTGTCACAGGTTTGTCTCTTTACACCTCAAACCTGTGATCTCTGTTAGAAAAGGCCTGAGCCTTATCAGGTCGTGATTCAGTCTGTTTGGGCTTCATCAATTAACCTCCCAGTCATATAAGAGTATAGGGACAGACAATAGTTTAAAAGTAAAGAGCACTCAAGGCAAGAATTCAAATTCAATACGTATTTACTAAAGTTACACATAAGCTTAAAGGAACAAGTTTACAATGTAAAAATAAATTGATATATTACCAAGCCTGGGAGCCCCTGCTCCTCCAGACCCAGCTGGACATGAGATCAGAGAGCTCCCTCCAAGTCTAAGTTGCTAACTATTTATAGAGCCTTTGATTCAGGGTACATTCAATTAAGTCATACTCTATTTTTATATTTGAGCCACAGGTGTTGAACCACAGGTGGTGAACTACATGTGGTGAACCACGAGTGAATGAAGATCAAAGGAGGGTTTTCACAGCATTATCAGAGATTCAAACTTAACCTTGAATGTCTGCAAAACTTTACTGAAAATATTTCTACTAATTAAGCTATGACTTCTGTAAGAGTGATATAACACACCACATTTACTTATATAAAAACTAAAAATTAGAAGAGATTACTTTTACTATTTATAACTTATTAGTATAGTTTTATTGTTTTATTTATAATTAGTCCAACCATTGCATCATATCATGTCTTTTACCTCTTCCTTTTCTGCTTGGGCCTGTTCAGCCTTTCCCTCAGTGCCATGTTTCAAAATAGGACTCAAGGGAAATGAATCATCTGTCCCAGTTATTATAGTGAGGCCATTCCACTTTCTATCATTTGAAAATTGTACTTGAGAATTTTCAGGTAAAAGTTCTGTTAAATATGCTTCTATATCAGAAGGAATAACTGGTTCTTCAGCATCAGAACAGGAAGCATCAGGTGGTATATGAGAGTAGCAAGGCTCCTCAGCTATCTGATGTTTACATAGAGAGAAGGTATCAGCGTCTTCATTTTCAGATTCATCAGTAGAGATATTATCCTGCAACAAAGCACTTTATCATTAAAGTAAAATGACAACCTACATAATGAGGGAAAATATTTGGAAACCACATATCTGATAAGGTTTTAATATCTAGAATATACAAAGAAATCCTTCAACTTAACAACAAAAGGACAAACAATCCAATTTAAAAATGGGCCAAAGACTTGAATAGACATATCTCCAAAGAAGATATACGAAGGGCCAGAAAGCACACGAAGAGATGCTCAACATCAGTAGCCATCAGGAAAATGCAAATCAAAATCACAATGAGATACCATGTCACACTCATTAGAATGGCTGCCATTAAAAAAAAAAGAAACAGAAAATAACAAACGTTGGAGAGGATGTGGAGAAATAGGAACACTCATTCATTGCTGGTGGTAATGTAAAATGATGCAGCCTCTGTGGAAGACAGTTTGGCAGTTCCTCAGAAAGCTTAAGTATAGAGTTACCATTTGACTCAGCAACCCAAAAAGAATTGAAAGCATGGACTCGGACAGATATTCGCACATCAACGTTCATATCAGCATTATTCACAACTGCCAAAAGATGGAAGCAACCCAAGTGTCCATCAACCAATGACTGGGTAAAAAACATGTGGTATATACATACAATGGGATGTTATGCAGCTGTAAGAAGAAACAAAGTCACGATGCATGTGACAACATGGATGAAACTTAAAGACA
Organism: Choloepus didactylus; assembly: GCF_015220235.1. Taxonomy (NCBI): domain Eukaryota; kingdom Metazoa; phylum Chordata; class Mammalia; order Pilosa; family Megalonychidae; genus Choloepus; species Choloepus didactylus. The sequence goes on along the minus strand of NC_051334.1, from coordinate 83,542,268 downwards.
TCATGGTGAGTGAAATAAGCCAGACACAGAAGGACAAGAACTGTAGGATCTCACTGATTTGAAGTTAGAATCTAGAATATAGGTTACCAAGGGAATAACCAAACTCATCGAATCAGAATCTAGAATATAGTATACCAAGGGAGTGGGTGGGTATAGGGAATGGGAAGTTAAGGCTTAAAATGTATAAGATATCTATTTGGAATGATGGAAATATTTTGTTTATGGATGCTGATGATGGTAGCACAACATTGGGAATGTAATTAGCAGCACTGAAATATATATCTAAATGTGGTTAAAACAGGAAATATTAGAATAAAATTAAAAGAAAATCCATGTAAATACACTACACAAACAGTGAACACTAAGTTTAACCATGGACTATAGTTAATAGTACAATTTAAAAATGTGCTGTCATCAATTGTAACTCATTGTCCACACCAATGCAAGGTGTTGGTAATAGGGTGGTGTGTGGGAATCCTGTGCTTGATGCATGATTGTTCTGTAAACCCATGACTTCTTAATAAAAAAAAAAATGGGCCAAGTACTTGAATAGACATGTCTCCATGGTCAGTAAGGACATTAAAGATGCTAAACATAATTAGCCATTAAGGAGATGTAAATCAGAACCACAATGAGATACCACTTCACATCCACTGGATTGGCTATTACTTAAAAAAAAAAAAAAAAAAAAAAAAACAGAAAATAAGTGTTGGTGAAGATGCTGAAGAATTGTAACTCCTATACATGGTTGGTGGTTGGTGGGATTGTGAAGCCGTGCAGCCACTGTGGTTTTTGGAAAGTTAAACATAAAATTACCGTATGACTTTAGAATGCTTCTTCTTGGTATATACACCCAAAATTTGAAAGCAGGGACCGGAGCAAGTATCATTATCTCAACTGGTCCCAGGCTGTAAGCGCCACACGGAAAGGGACCAACATTATGTTTGTCCTGTGATGTAGCCCTAGTACCCAGCACCGTGCCTAGCATGTGGCAAGTGCTCAAGAAATATCTGTTGAGTAGGTGGATGAATTAATGGATTAGTAACATAATTTTCATCATTAGCATCCTCCTCATCCTTTTCTCCTCTCCTCTCCGAATCTTCTACTGCTTATTAGCATAGCGCTTTATACCCCACAGAAAAACTTCAAATGGAGCCTCATTTGACACTCCCATGCCTTGACCCCTTTGCTTTATCCCTGTTTGTTAACCCTCTTTATTGAATTCTTTTCTCTGACAACTTCGACTTCAGCAGCAACTACGTCAACCAAGCTCGCCTGCCTGGCAGAGGTTGAGGGTAGGAGTGGGGGCCTGGGGGCGGGGCGGGGTCACCTCCGTCGCACAGCTCGACTGCGCCTGCGTAGGCTGCGGCAAAGCTGAGTACTCTGACGCTTGCGGACTTTGCCCTGCTGGCGCTCGAGTTGGAAGATCAGTCTTCTCACCAGCTCTCACTCCAGATCCGCCCAGCTGCTAGGTCTCCGGCTTCAGCTTTGTGCAGAGGTATAGACACGCTTATCGTTCTCTCTGCCACTGATCGCCGACCTCCAGTTTCCGCTCCTTTCTCTTGGAACCATGTCTCCTGTAAGCAAGAATGAGCACCACTGCAGTGCAGAGACCACTGCAGATTACAGGGACTGCCGGGGTGAAATGCAGGCTCCTAACGCCTCTGGGTCCCCCACCTTTATGGTACTCCTCGACACCCCCCAGGGACCCAGCGACCCCCAGGTCCCAATCGAACTTCAGGGTGCCAGTCCTTTTCAGGCCGCTCGGGGCCCAAACAACCTCGATGTCCTGATCGACGAGCAGTCCCGACGTTTGGGGGCGCTCAAGGTCCACGACCCTCTGGAAGACAGGTCGATTGCTTTGGTGAATTTCATGCAAATGAAAAGCCAAATCGCGGGGTCCATCCAGCAGACAGAGATGCTGGAGTTCCTCAGAGAATACTCAGATCAGTTCCCTGAGATCCTCAGACGAGCCTCTGCTCACCTGGATCGAGTGTTTGGATTGAATCTTAGGGTTCTTGATCCCCAGGCCCACACCTACAATCTGAACAGCAAACAGGGTCCTCAGACCATCCACCTGAAGGCAGAGTCCTTGGACATGCCCAAGGCAGGTCTCTTGGCCCTTGTCCTGGGCCACATCCTCCTGAATGGCAACCGGGCAAGAGAGGCCTCCATTTGGGACCTGCTGCTAAAGATTGGTGTGTTGGATGATCCCCAGAGGATCAACAACCTCTTGGTGAACACAAGGAACCTCCTCACTACTGACTTCGTGTGCATGCAGTTCTTGGAGTACTGGCCAGTGTATGGCACTAATCCCCTCGAATTTGAGTTCTTATGGGGCTCTAGAGCCCACAGGGAAATCACAAAGATGGAAGCCCTGAAGTTTGTGGCAGAGGCCCATGATGAAGAACCCTGGAGCTGACCAGAGGAATATAACAAGGCCCTGGAGGCTGACAGGGCCAAAGAAAGAAGCCAGGCTGCTGGCTTAGAGTTCTGGTCAGAGGATATTATGAATGATAAGGCAAATGATTTGGTCCAGTTGGCCATTAATGTCACCGAGGAGCTGCTCCCTATACATCAGGATGAGCTATTGGCTTACGCTGGCAAAGAATTTGAGGACGTGTTCTCGAATATCCTCAGTCGAGCTACTCTAATCCTTGACCTATTCTATGGGTTTTGTCTGATTGAGGTTGATACCAGTGAGCACATCTACCTTCTCATCCAACAACCAGAATCAGAAGAAGAGCAAATGATGCTAGAGAGCCTGGGCAGACCCACTCAAGAATATGTGATGCCAGTCCTGGGTTTAATCTTTCTGATGGGCAACCATGTCAAAGAAGCCAACATCTGGAACTTACTTCGGAGATTTGGAGTAGATGTAGGGAGAAAGCATGCCATCACCTGTAAGCTTATGAGACAGCGTTACCTGGAATGCAGGCCACTGTCCTATTCTAATCCAGTTGAATATGAGCTTCTGTGGGGTCCTCGAGCTCACCTTGAAACCACCAAATGAAAGCCTTGGAGTATATGGCCAGGCTTTACAGAAAGCGACCACAGGACTGGCCAGAGCAATATAGGGAGGCTGTTGAAGATGAGGAGGCCAGAGCCACATGTGAGGCAACTGCCATGCTCTTCTTTGGTACCGTGTGAAGTACCTCTGAAGAGGAAGATATATCTCTTCATTTGGGTTGCATTAGTAAAAAGGGCCCCAGGGAAATGGGCACTGGGCCCCCAATTCAGAAGTTGGGCAGCGGTGGGTTACGGAGTATATGTTGTGCTTGCTATTTGTTCCAGTTCTAATAATATTTCCTTCCTTTTAATATATGGCTGGATTAGGTTCATGATCAGTGTTTATAAATGAAATCATCTCTGTCTTGTTTCAGTATAAAAGTTAAGATGGCTGCATAAATGTATTGGTAATATTTACATTTTGTTCTATGATGTGGTGGAGGGCAAATGAGTTAATTCAGTTTGTTCTTGACATATGTGTCAAACTGTTTCTTGGCAGCTTGAATTAATCAGTAAAATGGCCTGCCTACAGGAGTTAAATAACAATACACACAGCAGAAACAAATAAACACAAAACCACTGACCTCTAGTTGTCCTCCCTTTGTGTCTACTGTTGTGTAAAATAAAATACTGACATTTACCTGTATTTGCTTTCCTGTTCTGGAGTTTAGTGAAAACTAAAAGCATAATGAATTAGACATAGTGCTTATGCACTCATTTATTCAACAAACATGTATTAAGTGCCTGCTATGCTCTGAGCACACTATGAGCTGGGAACATAAGGATGAAGAAGACCCAGCCACACACCATGAAAGTAAACCAGAAATTTTATTATGCTGTGGCAAGTGGTATAATAGAGGTAAGCTCAGATGCTTTGGGAGTCCATAGGAATAACTCCTAACTAAACTTTAGGCACAGGGTGGGAGCGGTGGAGAAAGTGATGAGGTCCAAGGAGGGTTGGGGAAGAGGCTGTGGTGTCAAGCAGGGGATGGGTGGGAGAGTGGTCAGCAGTGATGGTGGGTAGGATGAGGTTATGTAGGGCTGGGGATAAAGTATGCTTTAGTGATACTTATTGTGAGATTTGTGGTTGAAGAGAGAGAGGACGGGACTGTTTGAGACGGGGGCTGGACATAAAACAGCTTTGGGGAATTTGAAAGTAGCTCAGAAAGACTGAAGGTTGAGTTCAAGAGGGAAGTGAGAAACATGAACCTGTGGTAAGTTGAGTTCAAGAGGGAAGTGGGAGATGAGCCAAGGGCCCACATCCTCAGAGTGGTCCTTGATAATCAACAATGGCTCTCCGTTGTCTTGGATGTTGGGTCAGAGGGCACAGTCCACCTGAGAAACTTTACACGGGATCCTGCCTCTGCCAGCTCAGGTTTTTCATTGACAAAACTATTAAGGTAAGTAATCCTATTTTGACTCTCTATCCTAATTCCTCTCGCAGTTTCTAACCTGACTCACGACTTCCCCAAGCCTTCCCTAGAAAC